>NC_091747.1:70861529-70961529 GCF_043380555.1 Nothobranchius furzeri
GACACAACACACTTAAAGCCCTCCAGCGAGTTCATTTCAGTCGAGTCACGCTCTAGGCTTTACAGGTTTCTGTTTAACTGTGGCCTGGTGGCAAAGTGTTGGGAGTTACAAGAGGAACAATGAGGTCATAGCACAGATGCAGCAGAGCCACTCCTTCCTCTTATACAGATTTATCACAAACATGACTGAGGTGTAACGTATTACTGTTCTGTTTATTAAACAAACATCACATCTTTCTCTTGTTGTTTACCAAATGAAAACCACATGGCTCAGGCTTTGTCACAATGGGAGAAAAACACGATGTAAAATGCATAAACGGCATCAAACGTGAACCGAATGTCTTGCCTTTAATCACAGACGTGTGAGAATTAACTCACCAGGAGCTGCACAGTCAGCACACACGCTGTTTCCCGGCTCCTGCACCAGTTCCTGCAGGATTTTGTTGTTTCTGCTCGGACTGGCCATAGATTAACTGGATTCTAAACCCAAATGAAACAGCTACTCGGCGTCAACTCCATTCTGCTTCCGCGCTCATTTATTCTGCTCTGCTGTGGCTGAAAAACACGGTTTCTTTTAACCGGCTCCGTATTTCCTCTTATCAGAGCAGCAGCATGAAGTTTATTGTTCTGCAACAAGCGCAGCAGTCCAGAAATACAAGAGAAAGGAAGTGAAACGCACGTCACTCTGACTTACAGTATCAGCATTTTGGCCTGGAGCTCATAAAGGAGTTTGACCAGAGAGGGTCTGATATCACGTTGGATGAGTTTTTATTGAGTTGGTGTGGTCTGAAGCTGCAGCAGACTTGTGGTTCCTCGTTGGAACATTTTCTTAGGGGGGATTCCAACCTGTCGATCATTTTGATTTACCTCAAAGAACTACATTTAACAAGGTGTGAGTGTGTACGTGCATGTGTAAGTGTGTGCGTGTGTGTGTGTGTGTGTGCGTGCACACGTGCAGACATGGCACAAGGTGCTGTTTGACTCTGATAGACGCCCCTAAGCGGGGAGCATCAACAGCTAGCATCAAGCAATTAAAATAAACTAGTCACTGCCCAAGACTTTAAAGAGCAAGTCACCCCCAAATAAACTTTTTTTTTTTTGCTGATAAACTAAATAAACGAGTGTCTAATCGTGCTGCAGACACGTGTCGTCAATAATTTGGCACTTCAGTGCATCTTAGTTAAAATTTAAATTTTCTGCCTAAAACTGGCAGCGTTGCGCCGTTGTCGGGTAAAAACTTTGCACTGTCTTTTCATTTAAATCTGCCACCGCTATTGGGTAAGAGGTATGCTATGATGTAAACTGGTACATTATGATGTCACAATGCTGTCGTGAGCCTGTGTGTGTGTGTGTGTGTGTGTGTGTGTGTGTGTGTGTGTGTGTGTGTGTGTGTATTTGTTAGCAGCTTCGCCTTCTCGGTCTGCCAGGCAACAGCATTTGTTGCATTTTTCAAACAGGAAGTGGGAGTTGAGTAAGAATCTGGTAGGGGGTGACTTGCTCTTTAACAATAGCAGTTTAACAATTTAGTTGAATCTGCAGCATTTGACTAGCAGCCAAAGCAACAGGGTTCTGTGTTTTTGTTGGTTTGTTTTTATGTAAGACATCTAAACTAAATGTGTAGGAAGTGGGCGGGCTTTAGAAATCTAAATATATGCAACAGTACACAGGTCAGCGATGCACACACACACTTTGTGGTTGAGCTTTCAGAGCACAAAGGGAGGAAAGTGTTTTCCCATCTCGGCACAACAATTACAGTTTATATTGAGTGGAAGTTTTCAGTAGATAACAGAATAATCCATAACTCAAAAGGAAGCCAATTAGGCTTTTTTGTATTTGCTACTGAAATACTAGAATACAACAATTAGAATGAGAAATTCGGTGATCAAGATGCAAAATCAATAGTCAAAAGTTAGGCAATTTAATTTTAAAAAGCTGAAAACCCTGTTAAAGCTGCTTTCCGGAGTTTTCCTCTTTCAGAAATTATATATGATTTGTCAGAAATCCATAAAAGTGATTATCTTATCATGTACTGTGATAAAATGTAAGCAATACGTCTTTTTTTGTTGCTAAACACGCCCCCTGCCCCGCAGAGCTCCGTGCAATAGGAAACTGAGCGCGGACCAGAACTAACCAATAGCATTAGACTACCGCTTAGACGCTTTACATTTAAGGAATACCTCGGCTGATGCAGAGTTGATGAACATGACATGAGAACAACACTTGTAAAACAACGTTTTACACACATTTATAAACAGAAATGTGAAGTCGCCATCTTAAACAGAGAAATAGACTTTTTGTGTGATATGCTTGTCAGCCACTAGATGGTGCCATCAGATAAGAGAAATACTCCGGAAAGAAGCGAAGTATTTACCGCCTATTTCTCCTCCCGACCCTGTGAACACATAAAGTTTGTCTAACCGAGCATAAAAACAGGAATAGGAATATTCGTGCTTTATTTCAGGGAGAATCCTTATCTGTTCCATATTTAATTGTTTTATTGGAAATTCCTTTGTCACTGACATAGTTGGAACAGAGTATGGACCATTCCTAATAAGTATTTTGTGACAAATAAGGTCAAAGAAGTTTCATTCCAAATACTTCATAAGTGTTATCCAGCAAATCACTATATGACAAAGTTTAAGAGGGACATTGATGTGAATTGCTGTTTTTGTGGAAGCCACCCTGAGACCGTTCAGCACCTCTTTTGGATCTGTTCACATGCTACAACGTTTTGGAAAGACTTTAGCAGATTTATTATCGGACAGCTCTACAAGGACTTTATTTTAAAATGGGAAAATGTTGTATTTTTTTTCCACAAGCACAGAAAGAAAGATGTATACTTTGTTACAAATTTGTTACTATCTCCACAAATGCAGGTATAGTAACCAAAAACCTGCTTTCAAACACTATTATAGTGACACTCTCTTACATAAAATTGATTAGTGGATCACTAAATAAAAAATCTTTGCACCACCTATAATTTATTTGGATGTGTGTAACATTACTGTAGTGCACCCCCCCTGGCATAAGTTTCATGTTATTTGTTCAATTTTGTATGCAATTTGTTTGAGTACTTATCATCTTGTTCAATAACGTTTTGGAAAAAAAAGAAAGAAAGAAAGAAAGAAAGAAAGAAAGAAAGAAAGAAAGAAAGAAAGAAAGAAAGAAAGAAAGAAAGAAAGAAAGAAAGAAAGAAAAATGCGAAGTATTTAAAACATATTTCACGCTGTTCCACACTGATACAGTAGGGGTCAGTAATGGGCTAGTTATAAACAAATGAAGAAGAAACATGGAACACGGAAGCAAACTACAGTCGGTTGTGTCTCAATTCAGGGTCTGCATCCTTCGAAGGACCCAGCCCACCCGGCCGACGTGGGCTGCGTCCTCCGTCGGCCGGGTAGACCGGATGTTAACGGCTGTGAATTTGGACAGGCCTAGCCTTCATGAACTCCCTCGGCGAACGTTCCGTCGCCTAGCAACCGTGGAACCGCTGGGCAGAAGGAACCTTAAACGATGGAGCTCGACGTTTTATTTAGCTTTTTAACCCCCAGAAACCCAAATTTAGAAAACAACTGCAAAATATTTTTAACCTTTCACATGTTGTTCTAGGAGGCCAGATAAACGGGCCTATTTACACATTTTAACAGCCAATAGTGTTGCAGAACTGAATAGGACCTATTAGCAATGTAAATGTGGTTTTAAAAAGAAAAAAAATGGGGAAGGTTTATTTTTGTAGACTTAAATCTGATGTTGTGATACTACAACCGTGGGTCTCTGGGGGTTAATCATTTCCTTGACTGTTGGAGAGCTAATTCAGAGAAAATACTTTAGACTAGCTGAGCCTGAGCAAAGATGTGATAATAGTTTTTAATACTTTCTAAGGGTCTTAATTTGACCAAAACCGATTTATCACCTTTTAAGAATTTTCAAGACCCAGCGGATACCCTCTAGTAAACAATTCTCATTTGTAAACAAAAATAAAATTCAAGAGTTTAATGCAGAACTGATTTTATTTAGATATTTCTTTTATATGTACATGTTTAATCTTCATTAACCATTTTTTTTCTAGCAAAGTAAAAAGCTGTCAAAGTTCTTCCTTCTCTCCTGTGCTCTCTGCTGCTCTGCAGCCTCATGTCCTTCCTGATCAGATCCAGAAGCTCATCGCTGGCACCTTCCCCTGGATGCCCATTTTCTCCAGAATAGTCTTAACAAACATGTAAGAAAAGAAACAGGAAGAGAAAAGAGGACAACGGGTTATTCCTTTCATGTTTTCGCAGAAAAAAATATACTCAAACGAGTTTTTAAAATATGAGATGTTATTGTACCTCCATGCCACAGCCGCCGAATACTTTGCTCCGGTGATCATGTGGTCCATCTCCGCCCTAAGCTTAATAAATTCCCTGGTTTTCTCTTTTGGTCCTAAAATACAAACTTCTATTAAAATCAGGGGGAAACGTAGTGGGAGAAGTACGACACCGAGCGCGGCCGAACATACGAGCCGAGACCGCAATACAAGCACTTTTACTGTAACATTTCTAACTAAAATAACGTTCATGTATCACAAAAAGTCCTTAAACTGACAGTTTTCAAGTTTATACTTACATTTATATGCGCAATCCTCTCCGACAGCTCCCGCTTCACTGTCCGCCATTGTTTTTAAGTTTTTCTGCCGGCCGGCCCGCAAGGCATCTTGGGAAATGCTACCTATTGAAGGATACACCCGACCCATCCTTCATTCAGGCGAAAAGAAGGCCGCATTCGTCGACCGCATTTGAAGGAGTCTTCGAATTGGGACAGGCCGAGTCGCGGCGCTGTGACGTAACCGGCCGACGAATCCGGCCGAGGTAGGATGCAGACCCTGAATTGAGACACAGCCTATATTCCACCGCTCATGCATTGTTTTTGTGTTTGTTTGTTTTTTTGTTTGTTTTTGTCCTCCCTCTTTTCAGTACTGACTGTTCAATTCTCATCTGAATACATTGGCATACTTTTCTGCAATTAATATATATATATATATATATATATATATATATATATATATATATATATATATATATATATATATATTCCACCGGTCAGACATTTTTATTGTAAACTATCCTCTAAATGACCGGTGTGGCTTTCATTCAAAATACGGTTGTTTTTATTTTATTCTAATTGTTAAAGTAAAACATTCAAAACAAAATTTATTTGGGTTACTATTTTTTTATTGCAGAAAAGCATATTTACATTACAAATAAGGCGAACATGCCATTGTATTCAGATGAATTTATTTGGGTTACTAAGTGTAGTCTTACATATTAGGGCTTTGGCGCCCCCTGCTGGCCATTTATGTAGGTTATTTTGGTACATGAATTATAAAATGAGGAAAATAGAAAAACATTTATTTCCGGTTGTCTTTTTTTTCCTGATGTAATGAAAAGAAAATTATAGAAAGATTTTGAAACATAAGAAAAAAAATATTCCACCGGTCAGTTAAAGTCGTCGGACAGTTGGAAGCAGTGCAAACGAGGCACTATGGATGCAATTGTTTATTTAGAAACAGAAAATTAGAAAAGCGTTGATTAATAAAGAGTTTAGTGGTAGTTTTTTTATGTAGAAAAAGCCTATGACATGGTGTGGAACAAGGGATTGTTAATAAAACTTAAAAAATTAGGATTAGGAGGACGAATGTACAACTGGATTGAAGATTTTTTGAGTGAGAGAAATATTCAAGTAAAAATAGGAAGTGCACTTTCTAGGGGGTGTGAAGTAGAAAATGGCACTCCTCAAGGAAGTGTCATTAGTCCGATATTATTTACCATTATGATCGATGATGTGTTTCAGAATGTGGGGAATGAGTTTGGTAAGGCATTGTTTGCAGATGATGGAGCAATATGGAAGAAAGGGAAAAATATCCAATATGTGCAAAAGAAAGTTCAGGAAGCAATTAAAATGGTGGAAAACTGGTCATATGAATGGGGTTTCAAATTTTCAGTGGAAAAAAACTAAAAGTATGGTGTTTACAAAGGGCAAGAAAGTAATGGAGACTTTAACATTGTATGGAAAAGAGTTGGAGCAAGTAGTTAAGTTTAAATATTTAGGAGTAATATTTGATAAAAGGTTAATATGGAAGGATAATTTAACTAAAATAGAGGAAAGATGCAAGAAAGTAATAAATATAATGAGATGTGTGAGAGGATGTGAGTGGGGGGGCTAGTGCTCAGGCATTAAAATACATGTACAGTGCAATGATACGGTCAGTGATAGATTTTGGGTGTATAATTTATAGTTCAGCATCTAAAACATTAATGAAACGGATTGAAATCATACAAAGTCAAGCATCAAGAGTGTGTTGTGGAGCACTAAAATCTACACCTATTGTGGCACTACAGGTAGAAATGGGTGAGATGCCAATACAGCTTAGAATAAAACAGATAGCTTTGAATTATTGGGCAAGTATACAAGGGTGTGAGGACGACGAACACATGGCAAAAAGGGCACCGAGTCCATGTTGGGAAACGGAGAAAATGAAGAAGGATTATGGCAGCTGGAAAGTGCAAGATTGGGCAAAAGAGAGTAAGATCCACGATAAAGTACAAATTAATAAATTTTTATATACGGTTACTCCAAAATGGATATTTCCGGAAGTGTGTGTTGATTATAGTATTTATGATAAACTGAGAAGCAGTGGGGGGAAAGGAAATTGGGATAAGATTACAGAAGATAGATTAAAAAGCTATGAGTCTTTTGTACATATATTCACAAATGGATCAAAGGACCTGGTAGGGGGAAAAACCGGTTTTGCATTTGTGATACCACATGTAGGAGTAGTAGTTAGGGAAGAACTCCAGATCATTTATCTGTGTACACAGTGGAGATGATAGCTATCTTATTTAGTCTTCAATGGATGGAACAAAATAGAATTAAAAAAGGTGTTATATGTACTGATTCATTATCTGTATTAGTGTCAGTTGAATTAATGTCTACCAAGAGTCGAATAGATGTATTATATGAGATATATGAGACCATATTTAGATTAGGCAATTTGGGTACGGAAGTTAAATTTTTATGGGTACCGGCACATAGAGGAGTGGAAGGAAATGAAATGGCAGATTATTTTGCAAAAAAGGCAATACGAGATAGGAAAATAATAAATATTGCATATAGTGCCGCTAAAATTAAATCTATCATTAAAGCACATATAGTGGAAGAGTGGCAAAGAATGTGGGAAAGGGGAGAGAAAGGAAGACATTTGTTTCAGATACAAGGGAAGGTAGGAAAATAGAAAAATATAAGAATAGTAGAGATCAAAGAATAATATCAAGATTAAGATTGGGACATACTGGGCTTAATGATACGACGCATCTGATAGGGAAACATCCCACAGGTTTGTGTGGATGTGGGGTGGGGGTGGGGGGGGGGGGCAAACAGTGGAACATGTTTTATGTGACTGCATAAAATATGAGGGAAGTATTCAATTCAATTCAAGGGAGTTTTCCTCTCCACTGTCGCTTTATGCTTGCTTAGTATGAGGATTGCTGTATAGTCACTGACACTAGTCAGTGACTTGATGCAATTTGCTGGGTTCCTTATATAGGTAACATTATTTCTGATTGGCTTAATGAACTGACCTGAATTGGAATTTTTATTATGTGAAGTGCCTTGAGACGACTCTTGTCGTGATTTGGCGCTATATAAATAAACTTGAATTGAATAGAATTTAGTATTTTTTTTTTCGCTCTTACTCCGACTCACACTCCAGCACAGTAGGTGGCGGAAATGCACCTAGCAGTTAGATGCCACCCGCCATTAAAGTCGAAGAAGAAGAAGAAGAAGAAGAAGAAGAAGAAGCAGCAGCAGTGCAAACTTGTTTAACCTACATAATGTTTAAGAGAAAGTAAATAACATTTGTGTTAAATAATGATGATGTGGGGCTCCAGGTGGTTTCTCTCGTCGGTCGCACAGAAAGGTAAAAACCTGTCGAACTAGTTTTCTCAGCGGTTGTTTATCTTGGACTTTTAATAGTTTAGCTAGTAGCTAAAGTGTTAGCAGCTCCAGGGGATGTAAACACACTCTCTTCTCAGTTTGTCGGCAATTTTGCCTGGAATGTAAACGCCGTGCAGGTTATTCAAACTAAGAGGCGTTTTGGTCATTTAAACAAAGTGTGTGTGCTTTTACCAGCTCGGTGTGCGGGACAGCTGGGGCTCCTCCGCCGCCAACGGATCGGCTCCATCCCTGAGCTGGAGCCGGGGTACCTCCAGTGCACCTCCTGCTGGTGGGGTCGCGTTCCCGTGGCGGGCTTTGAGACTTTAAACGCCGCTCTCACCTCTTCCACCTCGAAGCCCCGTAAAGAGGACGGCAGCATGACGCTGGACGTCTGCTACACCCCCGAACAGAGAGTCACCATCCTCCAGCTCCTGAACACCGCCTCCCCGGCGGAGCTGGCCGCCGTCAAGCTGCTCAGAGGCCGCAAGGCGCTCAACATCGTGGAGTATAGAAGCAAGAACGGCCCGTTTAATACTCTGGAGAGTGTGGTGAACGTGCCGCGGCTGAAACACAAGAGCGCCGTCATAGTTTTCAACTCCATCATAAACCTGGTGAAGAAGGAGAGGAAGGTCAGGGTGCAGCTGGCAAAGTTCACCAGGCCGGAAGTGGACAGGTCCTGGTTAGAGGTGAGTTTCCGGTGTTGTGCCATAAATCGACTCGCTGCCAAAAAATGATTAGTCACTAAAGAAAGGAAGGGGGAAAAATCAAATCGCTGGAGAATTGTTTATTTACATTTATACAACGTTTGCATTCAACACAGGGTGCCATTTTGCATTGTTTATTTATTTTTTAGTATCAAGGCTGTAACATAAAGAAAGCCAGTTCTTACCACAAACAATCTTTCAATCGCAAATATTGCAAAAAGGATTCATATATCTTCATTGTGAACGTTTAAGACAAATAGCAACACTTAAAACAACTTCCGAACTGGAAAAAACTAAGCTAATCATTTTTTGGCAGCGAGTCGATTTATGGCACAACACCGGTCCTTCAGGGATACACCTGTGCTGGTCTAAGGAGAGTGTCTGGTGTTTTACTGAATTAGATGTGAATTCATTGGCTTTATTTTAAACATCTCTTTTATTGTCGCTCGTGCTTTATACTAAGTCTATATGGAAAACATCTGTTTGACCCCAGGTCTAGTTGGACATTTGAGCCTGCCAGAGAACCAGTCTTTTCTGTGAGGTATGAATAAGGTGTTTTCCTTTGTTTGTCCAGGATGCCGCCTCCATCGTGTCAATAATATGTGGTACTAATAAAGTCGCCTGGGCGCACATGGACCGTGGGATGACCGTATTAGACTGGCAAGAGCAGAACTGTCCTAATTTCCTGAATGGAACATATCTGGCATCTGCTTATTTAAATGACGTAGGTACACGCATCACAGGCCTCTATGATGCGTTTATGCTCAGAACCCTTTGTAACTTCCTTTTATCCCACCAGGTTTCCTCAGCGGTGTCCTTCCTCCCATCAGCAGACTTCTACGTGATAGAGAAACCCTCTATCTCAGTGCAGAACACGGCTCTGTTCCCCATCATGGCTCATATGAGGGTGGTGGAGGCCATGTTGTTTGCCCTGCTGGAGCCTAGAGTCTCCCCTCCAGACATGAATGCTCCTCCCAGGTCAGAATAAAAACACACTTTTATAGTAAAGGTGTTTACTCGGTCTCTGTTTATTATGTTCATGACGACATTCGGACGAGGCCTCCTCACTGGAAACTTTAAAACCATCTTTAGAGACCCACTTCTTTACTTTGGCTTTGGACCCAGGACGAGATGTTAGTTTGGGTTTAGTCACTGGTACATGTGTTATCGTGCTTGTTTAAAAACCGTGTTTTTTGTACTTTACCCTGTTTCTCATGACCATTCCTTTATCAGGGTGCTGAACATGATGAGGTTCTCCGTTGGACGCCACTTTGGGCTGATGGTGGGCGAGTCTCGGACCAGCGGGGCTCAGACCGTCAGACAGATGATGACTGAATCTGCGACGCAAAAGTTTTCCAGGGTCTGTTTTCCCCTGGAGCTGCTGGTCCGGTACAGGAACCACTTCCAGATGGGCAGCAGGAGAGAAGGGGAGGAGTTGTGTGACGCGCTGCTGCAGGCCGTGGCTTTCTATGAGCTCCTCGGCGAATCGTCCTCTTAGCAGATTCAGTCATGTCTGCTGGACTCTACAAACTCTACCTGTGGATTTTCTCCCCGGATCGCCGCGGCAACCCACACCAGCACCCGGACAGTTGAAGCACCTCACCAGGGTTCATCAGATATTTTATTTACATTTCACGTTTTCACATTTATTTGAATAAAAACACAAATTAACTCAGGAGAAACAAGCTGGAGGCAGAAACCAGCTTCACGAATCCTTCCGGGGTTTTCTCAGAGTAACGTCCTGAGCCAGGAGTCGTAGCGTTGACTTTGGGAGACTCGGGTGGCTCCGCCTCCTGATGCGAGACCAATCAAAAACCGTTAGATATAAAAATACACTCAGAACTCCGGTTGAGCTTATTTAACACCTTAAATGAAAAAAGCGAGATGTTTTATTTCATGTCCGCTTGTGATGGATTTTACTGTGAAGCAGAAGCATCAGACTCACCCCTCCCCCGTTTCCCCTCGCTGGTTGACGCGGAGCTTATGACAGAAGGAGCGGAGGACGGGCATGTAGTCCACACACACGGCCCGTCTGTTCCCCAGCAGGCTGAAGGGCGCACTGCTGAGCACCAGCCGGCTGACTCTGGATCTGCTGTCAGACTCACTAATGGGAAAAGCACAAGAACAACCTGGTGACAACCTGGTCGACTCCCCTAAACGCCCGCAGCCTGGGGCACAGCAGCCAGAGTCTACTTCACAAACGTATCTCTTTCTGCATTGTTGGATTTCTCTTTACAAATACCCTACTATCATTTTAATCATCAGATAAGACCCAAGGTCCAAGAGAACAAAATCATTCTGCCTTTTAGTTTGAAATGTGGAACTTTTAGGAACTGATCAGAAACCAGGAAACGTCTATCTGGTTTATTAGCTCTCATATAATAAACCTGCTTATTGTTGCTTTATGAGACACAATATTAATACAACTTAGAAATATAAAAATCTAAACTTAAGAAAGGTGCTTTTAATCATTTTAGGTGTGCGCTGTCTTTAGGGTGAGGTGGACGGCTGCTTATACAGAGACAGGATCCTCTGGAGGTTTCTTCCTGTTAACTCGTTCACTGCCATTGACGACTAAAGTCGTCATTTGCATTTTTTTTTTTACTGTTTGAGCATCGGAACGAGCCCCCGCGCTGAGAGAACAAACACCTCAGCCCTGAAGCCGATCTTCATCCGCATACGTCACAGATCACATGATCAGGAAGCAACACATCCATGTGTTAGGAGATCGTTTTGGGCCGTTCCTGTAAAAAAAGTGAGGCGCGAACCGGAAAAGCGTCTGCCGATCGCAATCCGACAACGGATTATGAAAGAACGGATAACGCTCGTAAAACGCGGCTTCTTCCTGATGTAAGAGGTGAGTCTCCGCTTTGTTTTGGTTGTTTTGGCATTGACGTCATGCTAGCGCGCAACGTTCTGTGACTCTTAAAAAAACTGTAAAAACAGTGAGAAACGCTGGCAGTGAAGGCCGTTAGCGATCAGGAAACGGCTGGCAGTGAGTGAGTTAAAAGGGCGTTTTACTCTCCACTGTCGCCGCATGCTTGCTTAGTGTGACGTAGGGCTGGGCAATAAATCGAAAATTTATCGTTATCGCAATTTCTGACTTATCGAGATCATTTTTCCCATGTCAATAAATTTAATAATTAAAAAAAATGAAAAGATGTGTGTAGGTTGGCAACGTTCATGTCCCTTTAAGAAGCTGTATCACCTTGAGTCAGGTAAAAATGTGACTCAAGGTGGTACACGTGACAGCCCCATCTAGTGGACAACTTTTGTTTCTGCACATGCCTGTAGTTGTCGTCCATTTATCGTTACCGAGGTGAAATGCTCAAGGTGTCGTGATGTTGACTTTAGGCCGCATCACCCAGCCCTAGTATGAGGATTGCTGTAAAGACCGACACTAGTCAGTGACTTGATGCAATCAGCTGGGGTTCCTTACATAGGAAACCTTTAACTGTCATGAACTGGAGTCGACTCTGGTGATCAGGTGCTATCGAAATAAACTGAATCTAAAGCCTTTTCCTCTGCTGCCTGAACTAAACTAAGAGGTGAAGAGCAGACTGGCCTCGCTGCACAGGCAGGATGAGGAGTGAAGCTGACGTTCTGATTGGTAGAGGACATCACAAACAGCTGTGTGTCCTGCTGTCTTCCCCGTGGTTTGTCCTCCAGGTCCTGTTTGGATCTCTGAGCTCTGGTCCACGTCTCAGAGTCTCCGCGCCAGAACCGGTGGAATCCCAAACCTTCGACAGCTGCTTTAACATCCTGGTTCCTTCTCCCTCCGACTTCCTCGCCCATTTTATCCGACACGCCGTCTGTTATTGTGGCTCCCGTCCAAACGAACGCCTCACGCGTGTTTGATCCCGAAACGAGAAGTTCTGCTTCTGTCAGCGTGGCGTCGACGTAGGACATGAGGTCAAAGAGGTCAGCCAGGGCGTCCAAACGGCCTGCCGCTGCTTCAGCCGTCTGTTTTCCAGCTTTGTTGCTAAAACTCGGCATTCTTGACCAAGTCTCACAGAGGCGTGTCTGACTGTTGGTTAAACCTGGAGATGGGAACTTGGACACAGCTCGTTTCCGTCGGCTGAGGCGGGAGACGCTCCTGACGGACTGGCCGCTGGTGTCCCACCGCCGCTGACCAGCCAGCTGGGTGTGAAGATCGTCATCGGAGCGAATGAACCCTTTCTGCTGCGGGGGGTCTGGTTTGTCCTCTAGGTGGAGGAGGGAGGAGGGCAGAAGGAGCTCCAGGTTGGAATAGAGAAGAGGCACACCTTGACTCCAGCTCTCAGCCAGATGATTCAGGAGCTTCGTCAGGTCCGACTCGGACCAGGATGGAGACTAAAGAAGACAAATCTAGTTAATTCATGGTTACAGAAGGAGCTAGGTCACTGGACAATCATGAAAACGTACCTTTAGGGTGTTTTGAAGATAATCTGGGGTGACAGGGAGCAGACCCAACATGTAGTCAGAACATCCTGGTTGGTACGGAGGACGCTGGCTTCCTCCTACAGAAGCTTTACAGTCTGAGTGGAAGTAAAACGATAAGCTGCAACATTTATTCTAAAATAAGTTTTAGTTTATGTGGAGACGTACGCAGAGAACGGGCTGGAGTGAGTCGTCCGGGCTGACACGTCCGACCTCTGCTGCTGCTGCAGACCCAGAGCTGCAGCTGCAGCAGGCAGCGCCTCACGTCTCCACCGGTGAGTCGCAGCAACCTGCTGACATCCGCCGAATCCACCCAGGCGTCTTCAGCCAGACACGTCAGCTGCAGGTAACTACAGACGCTCGCCTGCACACAGACGGAGGATGTTCGGCAAACATCTCGGATGCTTTTTCTTGGTTTGCGCTCAAAAATCACATTTTATCAGGATATGAAAGGAACTCACAGCCGGTGGAGTTTTAAAAACGATTTCCTCCAGGCTGCAGGAAAATCGCTCTCTGAGGAATGGATCTACGCAGAAACGCGGGTGTTTAGATTCAAACGTACAGCGTGCAGGTTTCTGCAGTTTCACCAAACACTTCAGAGGAAAAAAAACCGCTGAAGGAGGAGGAGAACGCCCCACCGTTGCTGGTCAGAACTACGGGTCTTTTAGTGGTCGTCAGGAAAGATCTGATGGCTGCGACAAATCCAACATCGTCCTCAAATATGACGTCAACCTGTCGGAGCGGAAACCCAGTGTGAGTGTATGACATCATTCCTTCAGGCTGATGAGGTCATAGCTGCCTCACCTCTTCAAACAGAATGAGCGACATGGCCGTCTCGTTGTTCTGTTTCCCGGACTGATCACAGATCAGCGAGGCGTTGTCTCGCTCCTCTGTGTCCGACGTCCCAGAGGGTAAAATTCCAGAAAAGTGAAGGAGATCTGCTTTCTCCTTGGTCTCAAAGTAGCGAGCCAAAGCGGCGGCTCTCGTTTTTACCTTGCCACCAGCAGAGCAGGAGTTTGGGACGGTCTTGGTCTTTGAGCTGGACGTGATGCTTCTTGGAAGCTGTTCTCTTCCTGTAGAAGGAAATGTTTACATACGAGTATGTAGCGTGACTGTAGCGACGGAGCATCTCCTACCGGGCTTAGGGGAGAAGCTGGACTGGTTGTAGTTGTTGAAGTAAACTGGTTTTAGAGGATCTTCTCCTGAAGGCTCCACCAGGTGAGACCGGGTGGCCTCCCTCAGCTGAGACAAGACCTGGCGACCGCAGCGCTGCGAGGAGCTGTTCACCTCAAACACCTGTCATCGGACCGAGAACAAACCAGACGGTGGTTCTTCTCATCTTTTACCCATAATGCAGCTCTGTTAGCAACACGCAGCCTGGCTGGTTCACATGGTTTTAAACATTTAGCTTCAATATCAGCAAACGTTAAAGGAGACATACCGTAAATCCTCTCATACAGGCCCGGGCCTGTATTTGACTCAAACTCGTCAAGCTCCAGGCCTTTATTGGAAGGAGGGCCAGAATTAGAGGCAGGCCTCAATTTCTATTTGAGCAAAATTAACTAATGGTTCGCTGGAGTTTTTGACAATTAAAATTGCGCACACATTTTCAAAGTTAAACACATTTCTTTTAACAACGGTAGTTTCTGCTTCAGCCCCCCCCTCCCCCTGCTTCAGCCCTCTCCCCCCTCCCCCTGCTTCAGCCCTCTCCCCCCTCCCCCTGCGCAGCGGCCGCAAACTCACTGATGCGCCTGCAGCCTCTCGGAGTTTCTGCTGCTCTAAACATTAAAATAATTATTTCATTTTCTGTTCCTCACTTCTGATTACCTTCAGTGGTGTCTGTTTGTTGCAACAGCAGGTACAAAAACTAACTTGTTTTTATTTGACTATTTTTCTGTCCTGTCTGTTTATTATCTTCCTGCATCTCCTCTCAATCCTAAAGAGAAACTGCTACCTGGCTTCATATATTTTCACCTTATGAGTTACCTTTGAACTGCAGTTCTAAAAGATCTACCGACCGCTAAAACAGCGGAGTGCTCGCTGCTTGGCGGCCGCATCAGTGATCGGTGCGTCACCGGAGGACAAGGTGATGTGCCGCGCTCCACAGCAGCGAAACGCATCAGGCACAAATAAAAGACAGAAAACATTAAAGGAAATGAGCCGACATGAACGGTCGCGTCAGTACCGACGCTCTGGCACAGCGCGTTGCCCCCCCCGAGCGCAGGAGCTTGTCACCTGCTGACAGCAGGCTGCTGCCTTTTCCGAGGGCTGCATCTTGCCGGTCATTATCACGTGACAGCGACTAGTCGATGACAGGCATAAAAAGTCACTATAGTGAAGTCGACTAGTTCATACAACCCCTACTGCTCCCCAGTGTGCTGTAGCATAATCAGCACGTTCTCTTTGAACTTGATATCAAATTTTCGCCTCCTCTTCGTCTCCGCACGGTTAAAGTTACCCTCGCGGTCTATCACTGGCAAATCAAAAGTGAGACGGATGACACAACCGCGTCCCGTACTTGCTTGTTACCACATTCCACCCGGCCACAATAAGATACCGGCCATTATTCACCTCCGCCGACACCGGCCAAAATATGATACCTGGCCGTTAATTGAATACAGGCCAATATTACAGGATTTAAGGTATCATGAAAAACTCACCTTTTTATCCACTTTTATACATTTTAAGCGTCTAGTGTGCAAAAAGCCTTATATTATTCACTAGATGTGCTATTTAGATAGTTTATTATAAAGTTTTGGTCTTATTTGTCCACCTGTTCAGTTTTTTTATATTGTCTAATACATCTTTTGGCTGTGTCGTCACGGTAACTGGCGACAGCGTGTGAATACGGACCAACACGTGAGAGAGTTGATGGACAACTCTCCCACATGCTTTAAAAATGCCAATATAACGTTTCTGCTACGCTAAACAATGATTTCTCTATAGAACTACAAAGTCTGACTGGGGGAGGAGAGTTCTGCTCTGTGGAGGGGGGCGGGGTTTCCAGCTTCTCCAGATTTAAAGAGACAGTACCACAAAAAAACGACTCATTCCCAGACTCTCAGAACAGGGTAGATGAGAGGTCTGTAGAGCAGCATTAATGAGGAAATCAGAGCAAAGAACTGCAGTTCTACTGTATTTAGACCCCAACTGAATTATTTAGAAGTAAAAAGGAAGAATTTAATAGGATATGTCTCCTTTAAACATCCCAAACAACTCAAAGCTTCATTAAGAATGTCAATATTTAGGAAATAACAAGCTGTAAGACAGGCTTTTATTTTGTAAAGGTCTCAAATAACTTTAAATAAAAGTGAAAGTCGGTTAGAAATGTGCCGTTTATGATAGGAATTCACTGGAAATGCAGAGGTGAGAGTAGAGAAGCACGACTGAACTTAGATACACAGAGAAGGAAGTAAAACATTCTTAATCTAATCTCATAAATGACAGGCTGGATTATAAATCAAGTCTCAGGAAGTTAGCGGGGATTTATTTGTGCTGACTGACCTTAGCAACACAGACTGGATTTTTACAGATGTGAAGCTGCTGGAGCTGAGAGCCATCCCAACAAACTAACCACTAATTTAGCTGATTCTGTGATGTAAATGGGGAAAAAACCTAGAGTTGTCAGCAGGAGTGATGAGCATCCCTGATGAAGTTTGGGTTCAGTAGCATCGTCTGTCTGCATCGGCGATCATTAACACTCAAAGTTCCCTAAAGGTGGATTAAATAAATAAACTAATGTGGGTTTAGTCCAGTTACATCCAGTCACTTCAGAGTGAAACATAAATCTATCAAACTGGAGGGCGGATGACAGAAGCTCGTTCCCACCTTGAAGCCGAGCTCCTGAGCACAGGCGTACACCGAGGCGGTCTTGCCCACGCCTGAGGGTCCTGTTAGCAGCACACCGTTACTCAGAGGCTCCTCCCTTCCGTTTCTGACCACAGCTTCACCCTGAAAGTCTCCACAGTCCCAGGACCCTGCACAAGAGGGCGCCAGCAGAAGTCAGATGAACAGACCTGCTGCTTCTCTTAACTCCTGGAGTCAGATTTCACTCGTGGTGCTTCGAGAAAACGTTACCTGAAAACAAGATCTTACACCGTTACTGTTTACCTTTATGTTTACCGTCACCCGTCAGTCTCCCCTCTTCAGCATCAGACCCACGCTTCCATGACTTCAACCAACTAACGTCAGAGAGAAAGAGCACATTTAACTCCAGCTGTCACACACACACACACACACACATGCATGCACACCAAGCACTACACGCGCTCACACTAAACACACACACATGTGCACTGATGCATGCACACACACACGCACTATGCACACGTACCAAGCACTACACACACACATGTATGCACATACACACACGCACCACACATAGATGCATGTACACACACACACACCAAGCACTACACACACTCACACTACATACACGGATGCGCACACACATGCATACACACACATTCACATACACACATACTATGCACACACATACCACACACACATGCATGCACATACACACGCATGCACTATGCATGCTCGTACTACACACACACGCACCACAAATAGATGCATGTACACACACACATGCATGCACATACACACGCATGCACTATGCATGCTCGTACTACACACACACATGCACTATGCACACGTATCAAACACTACACACACATGCATGCACATACACACACATGCACTATGCATGCTCTTACTACACACACACACGCACCACACATAGATGCATGTACACACACACACACCAAGCACTACACACACACACTACATACACGGATGCGCGCACACATGCATACACACACATTCACATACACACATACTGTGCACACACATACCACACACACACATTCACATACACACATGCATGCACATACACACGCATGCACTATGCATGCTCGTACTACACACACGCACCACAAATAGATGCATGTACACACACACATGCATGCACACACACACACATGCACTATGCACACGTATCAAACACTACACACACACATGCATGCACATACACACACATGCACTATGCATGCTCTTACTACACACACACGCGCACCACACATAGATGCATGTACACACACACACCAAGCACTACACACACTCACACTACATACACGGATGCGCGCACACATGCATACACACACATGCATACACACACATTCACATACACACATACTATGCACACACATACCACACACACACATTCACATACACACATGCATGCACATACACACACATGCACTATGCATGCTCGTACTACACACACACACACGCACCACAAATAGATGCATGTACACACACACATGCATGCACACACACACACATGCACTATGCATGCTCTTACTACACACACACACGCACCACAAATAGATGCATGTACACACACACATGCATGCACACACACACACATGCACTATGCATGCTCTTACTACACACACACACGCACCACACATAGATGCATGTACACACACACACACACCAAGCACTACACACACTCACACTACATACACGGATGCGTACACACATGCATACACACACACATTCACATACACACATGCATACACACACACATTCACATACACACATGCACTACACACACACATTCACACACATTTGTATAGAGTGTGAGACAGTGACAGTAAGACAGAGAGAGGCAGAGAGCGCTGAAGCTAAAACTAAAACAATGACCTGTGTAATTTGCTGACTGAGGCAGAATTCCCAATAAGTTGGTTTGAATGTTGAGGACAGTATTTATCCGTCCAGAGTCGATCCTCCAAGCAGGAACCTAGACAAGAGAAAACCTAATTAAAGCAGATTCCAGAGGCAGAAACAGGATCAGGAGGAGATGAGCTCCACCTCTCAGGTTGTCAGACGTGGTGGGATGGAGACGCTCCCTCTGCTTTAGTCTGTGAGAGCGACTCAGCTTTCTGTCGCTACGCTGCTGCTTAGGGATACAACCTCCATGGACTTCCTGTCCAGGCACAAAACAGGATCCTGCAGCAGCTTCTGGGGGGGGACTAGACCTCGGATGCTTCGGTAACCTCTCACAGGACGTGTCTGGATGAGAGGAGTCTCCTGCTGGAAAAGACAGTCAGGAACAAATTAACAGAAGGTTTTATTTTACATTTAATCAAGTAGAACAAAAACAATCAAAAAGATTCAACAGGATAGAAAAGTGTCATATTACCAGAAAACATAGTTTTAAAGGATTATTTTTAATCTGTGTTTTAAAACATTTTAATCTTCATCACTGAACAATAAACATCAAAGATGTGTTTACATTTTAAGGGAAAAGAAAATTCGTTAAATAATTTTTCTGCCTTTATAAACACCCAAGATGTGTGAGATGGGGCCAGCAGCAGCTCAGGAGGGAGAGCGGGTGGTCCAGTAATCAGAAGGTTGCAGGATCAATCCTGGCTCTGACCACAGAATGCTGCTGTTGTGTCCTTGGGCAAGACACTTAACCCACCTTACCTGCTGCTGGTGGTGGTCAGAGGGACCGGTGACACCTGTGTTGGGCAGGTCTCACCTCTGTCAGTGTGCCCCAGGGCAGCTGTGGCTACTTTGTAGCTCATCCCCACCAGCGTGTGAATGTCTGATTGTGTTGTAAAGCGCCTTGGGGGGTTGTAGAACCCTAAGAAGGCACTATACAAATACAGGCCAATTATCAAAATGCCATCAGTGACCTAAACTAAACTTTTATAGTAAATCTGGATACTTTTATTTATCTGTAGCTCCCTGGATGTGGGTGGACACCTGTCCTCGCACCACATCACTGCCACCCTTCTGAGGAATAAGCAGTTGGCAAATGAGATCAAAGTGCAGTGCAGTTCAAAGTGCAGTTCAAGGTGGATTGTTTTCTCCATCACTGCAATAAAAACAGTTCTTGGTTACTTAAGATGTTCTCGTTGTTCCGATACATTTATACACAGAACCTTTGATTTCTTTCATCTCTAATTGTTTAGGCATAAGAACAACTTGAAGTTAAAAGGCAGACTTTGACATAAACTGTTGTTTCGTGTATGATTAATATAATAAATATGACAAATGATCTAATTTTCCTTGGATAGTAAACTCCGCCCCCCTGCTGGGACCTTTTGGCACACCTGAGAGGAACTCTTTAGGTCCGCCTCTGCAGTCACCTGAAGCCTCCTGCAGCTTCTGCCTTGACTTCCTCTGCAGAGAGCAGAAGACACTTTGAACAGGAAATGCTGGATTTAAAGCTTTGATTTTTTCCAGACAGCTTTGTAAATCTGCAGGAGTCATCTGTTCCCTCCGGGAGGACTCGGCAAGGCCGTGGTTTGCTGTCAGCTGTGAACTTCTGACGTCATCCCTCTGCGGGAGCGGCTCTGTTTTCTGTAAAAGCCGTACTTCCGGTCGACCAGGCTCCCCGTCAGAGCTCCGCTTACTCGTCCCGCGCTGATTACGGAGAAAGACCGTGGCGATATTGGCTCCTTTTCTGCGGGAGCTTCTGCTCTCTTTTCTGTCAGCAGCTGAATCGTCTTCTGAGCTGCTCGACAACACGATCGGTCCTGTCGGTCGCTCTCGGCCTTCTTCGGCGTTGCTCGCTGCATTCTGCAGATTTTTATTTCGTCTGGGTTTATTTCGCATCGTCAATTAAAAAAAAAACCTGCAAACTTGCAAAACTGGTTCGGTGTCATTTTGAATTTGACGCTTAGGTATTACGTAGTGTGACGTAACTATGCGACGACGAGTTGAGATTCTTAAAGACGTAGCTAGAAAATATTTTAACTACGTTCAAAATAATTAAATATGTTTAATTTCGGTTTCATTTGATTGGGTTAAGTGAACAACAGGTACGTTTTCAATAACATTTACTGACCTTGAATGACGGTGACGTCATTTCCGCTCAGTCCATCAGAGTTGCACTATTTTCACTTTCCGTGGGTTTTACACAGGTGTTTTATATTATTATTAATATTATTTTATTGTTATTTTATATTCCGTTGCCACTAGAGGACAATGTTTTTATTAATTTTATTTTATTGAACTTATTTGATCACAAATACAAAGAACAACACAATCTGAATAAAGTTCAAAACAGTGATACACAAATCTCCATTACTATAAGAACGTTTGGTGGATAGATAAGGAAGCTAACACAGTTAATAGTAAAACAAAAAGGGGGAATTGTAAATTAAAAAATAAAAAAATGAATGTGAGAAAGGAAAAAATAAACAATAATAATAATAATAATAATACTGTTTACAGTGGGGATGGGGAGCTGCTGACGTCAACTGAGGCTATAGTCGGACGGTGGAAGGAATACTTTGAGGAGCTCCTCAATCCCACCAATGCGCATTCCGAGGAGGAACCAGAGCTGGGAGGCCTGGGGATGGACTGTCCGATCTCGGGGGCAGAAGTTGCTGAGGTAGTCAAACAACTACACAGCGGTGGAGCCCCGGGGGCGGATGAGGTTCGTCCTGGGTATCTCGAGGCTATGGATGTTGTAGGGCTGTCATGGCTGACACGTCTCTACAACATTGCGTGGTCATCGGGGGCAGTTCCTAGGGAGTGGCAGACCGGGGTGGTGGTCCCCATCTTTAAGAAGGGTGACCTGAGGGTGTGTTCCAACTATAGGGGGATCACACTCCTCAGCCTCCCTGGAAAGGTCTACTCCAAGGTACTGGAGAGGAGGGTCCGATCGATAGTTGAATCTCAGATAGAGGAGGAGCAATGTGGTTTTCGTCCTGGCCGTGGAACTGTGGACCAGCTCTATACCCTTGCAAGGGTGATGGAGGGGGCATGGGAGTTTGCCCAACCATTCGACATGTGTTTACTGGATTTGGAGAAGGCTTATGACCGTGTCCCCAGGGGCACCCTGTGGGGGACGCTCCAGGAGTATGGGGTGGGTGGCTTTCTGTTAAGGGCCATTCAGTCCCTTTACCAGAGGAGCGTGAGTTTGGTCCGCATAGCCGGTAGTAAGTCGGACCTGTTCCCAGTGAGGGTTGGACTCCGCCAGGGCTGCCCTTTGTCACCGGTTCTGTTCATCACTTTTATGGACAGAATTTCTAGACGCAGCCGTGGTGTGGAGTGTGTCGAGTTTGGTGGCAGGAGAATCTCGTCTCTGCTTTTTGCGGATGATGTGGTCCTCCTAGCTTCATCCAGCTCTGACCTTCAGCTCTTGCTGGGTAGGTTCGCGGCCGAATGTGAAGCGGCTGGGATGAGGATCAGCACCTCCAAATCTGAGACCATGGTTCTCGACCGGAAAAGGGTGGCTTGCCACCTCCGGGTCGGGGGAGAGGTCCTACCTCAAGTGGAGGAGTTTAAGTATCTCGGGGTCTTGTTCACGAGTGAGGGTAGGAGGGATCGGGAGATCGACAGGCGGATTGGTTCGGCGTCTGCAGTGATGCGGACGCTGAGCCGATCTGTCGTGGGGAAGAGGGAGCTGAGCCAGAAAGCCAGGCTCTCGATCTACCGGTCGATCTACGTCCCAATCCTCACCTATGGTCATGAGCTTTGGGTAATGACCGAAAGAACGAGATCGCGGATACAAGCGGCCGAAATGAGTTTCCTCTGTAGGGTGGCCGGGCTCAGCCTTAGAGATAGGGTGAGGAGCTCGGACATTCGGGAGGGACTCGGAGTAGAACCGCTGCTCCTCCGGATCGAAAGGAGCCAGTTGAGGTGGTTTGGGCATCTGGTCAGGATGCCTCCTGGACGCCTCCCCGGGGAGGTGTTTCGGGCATGTCCTGCCGGCAGAAGGCCCCCGGGTCGACCCAGGACACGTTGGAGAGGTTACATCTCCAATCTGGTCCGGGAATGCCTTGGGGTCCTGCCGGAGGAGCTGGTGGACAAGGCCGGGGAGAGGACGGTCTGGAGCTCCCTAGTTGGGATGCTGCCCCCGCGACCCGGACCCAGATAAGCGGAGGAAGACGAAGACGAAGATGACGAAGACGAATAATAATAATAATAAGGGATTTGTAAAATTAATTTACATTCACAAAGCGCAGACTGTAACTTTATAGCTGAGGGTTTTTTAACAAAGCTTAAATATTGTTGGAAGGTTTTCAGATTTCCCAAGAAACCAGACCTAGTGGGGGTAGATTTGGCATATCTACATTTGAGAATAAAATATTCTAGAATTAAAAATAAATTATTAAGCAGAAAATTAAGACTCTTGTTTTAATCTTAATTGTGTTTATCTACCTTTAACTTCTGAGTGAGTGATTGCGATATTTAGCAGTTCTGATGCCAAGATGAACAATAGGGGTGAAACACTACATCCTTGTCTAACCCCTCTTTGAACACTGAATCTAGGACAGGTACCGTCTCAGACCTGAGCTTCTCTGGACATATTAAGGCTATAACTAAATCAGCGTTTTATCACCTTCATCAAATATCAAGAGTCAGAGGTCTCATGTCCAGACCAGACTTAGAGAAAATTATTCATGCTTTCATTTCTAGTTGGCTGGACTACTGCAATGGTCTCCTAACTGGTCTCTCCAAAAAAGACGTGAAGCCACTGCAGCTTGTTCAGAATGCTGCTGCTAGAGTCTTCACAAGAACTAAGAGAACAAAGCACATCACTCCTGTTCTTAGATCCTTACACTGGTTACCAGTAAACAACAGAATACATTTCAAAGTGCTCCTACTAGTTTATAAATCACTCAATGGCATGGGACCAAAATACATGTCTGATCTCATTCCTGTATGTGGCAAGGTGGAGACATGAGGGCCCAGGCAGGACTTGATCCCCAGACTCCCGGGTGAGAGTCATGCGCGCTAACCAGTCAGCCAAAGGGACATCCCCTTGGCCAAGTAGCCAGGGTGCAAGATCAATCGGGACAGTGACAGGACGCTCACACACTGTCACATCTTCCCCCCTCTTTCCACAAACTTCAAATCCATGGACCTACTTGACCTGCCAACAACGCCAAATGTGGCAAGGTGGAGAAACGAGGGCCCGGGTGGGAGTCTGGGGGATCGAATCCCGCCCGAGCCCTCATTTCTCCACCTTGCCATAAGATCCTTAGGAAACAATCAGCTGGTAGAACCTTGGGTCAGAACCAAACAGGGTGAAGATGCTTTTAGCTACTATGCTGCTCACATATGGAATCAGCTTCGCCAGCACCTCAGCTGTGCCCCAACCCTAGTGTTGTTTAAATCAAAACCTAAAACCCTCATGTACTCATCAGCCTTTAAATGAATTGGTTCTTATGCTGCATCGTCTCCACTGTAATCTGTGATTTAATTACAGATAAAAGACCTTAATTCTGTCTTTTCCTTTTAGCTCTAATTAATAATTTTATCTGTGTTTTTAATTTGCGTTCTCGTGTTTGTTGTTGTGCCATTTCATGCTTATTATCTCAGTAATCTGGTCAGGATGCCTCCTGGACGCCTCCGTGATGAGGTTTTCTGAGCATGTCCAACTGGGAAAGACCCAGAACATGCTGGAGGGACTACGTCTCTCAGCTGGCCAGAGAACGCCTTGGGATTCCCCTGGAGGAGCCGGGCCAAGTAGCTGGGAAGAGGGAAGTCTGGGCCTCTCTGCTTAGACTGCTGCCTCCACGATCCGATTCCAGATAAGTGGCTGAAAATGGATGGATGGATGGATGGATGGATGGATTGATGGATTGTAGACCCAACTTGATTGTAGACCCATGACTTATTTTAAAAAATGTGTAGGGGTGACATCTAGAGGACAGGTCGTGGGTTTTGTATGTGAGATCAAGTCACAGAGAAACATAAATCACAGGCTGGAATTCTTTAAAGTCAGCGAGGCAGCATGGCTCTACAGAGGGGTCACAAGGAGTTACACTTGCATGCAAGTGTTCAATTTTCTTAGTAAAGAAATTTTTAAAATCTTCACAAGAGACAGTTGACATGTGGGTATTATCTGAAGATTTGAGGATAACATTTATAGCATTAAAAATAACCTTTGGGTTCTTCTTAGTGCTTGGTTTTCTACAAGAGAGGGAAACTATTGTGTACTTGCAGATTTAATAACTTTTTGAAGTTTCTAAGACATTTTTCCAGCATCATTCTGCCTTTCTGCATAATTATCTGGCAACACTGGTATTATTTACCCAGGGTTGATGACTCTGTTTTTGTTTTCAGTTCATGACATTTCTGCAAACTGAATTAAAACCAATAACTAGCTGGTCTGTGTCAATAAAAAGCTGTTCTGAAGTAACATCAACAAAGTTTGCTGAGGTCAAGCTAGCTTCTGAGGATTTCTGGCTGAGTTCAAATTTATGGGGGCGAAAATAAGTGAGCAATTTATGTTTTGCAGTAGGATGAAACATACGGCTAAACTTTAAGCAATAAAGATCTGAAGTACCAACGTCCTCAACGTTTGGTGACAAGACTGGTAACCCGAAAGAAAAAACTTGGTCTAGTGTGTGAATACGATTATGAGTTGGGCTAAGTCCATGCTGAGTAAAAGTAAAAATGAATATTTCATAGTGGCAAGATATTCACTGGAATTGTTCTCCATGTGAAAATTCAAATGACCCCAAATTAAAGTAATGTCATAGCTTAAAACAATAGAAGAAACCAATTCCCAAAACTCGGACAGAAATACAGAGAAAGACGTCCAGCGGGCATTCTTTCGTGTGTGTGTGTGTGTGTGTGTGTGTGTGTGTGTGTACATGGATGTCAATCGGAATGATGATCGGACAAAACCACCTCTCTCAATCGGAATGGAATTCCATTCCGATTGGGTCGTATCGGATCAGAATATCCCGACTGATATGTTTACATGAAGAATTTTTGATCTGATAGGACATTCATTCTGATTACTTGTGCCCATGTAAACGTAGCTACCGTCTTCTTTTACTGGAAATCAACACCTGATCACCCTACCACGGACCCAAAACACGATTTGGTACAAGTTCAGTGCTGGAAAAAAAGCCAGAGCTATTTTAGACAACACCAAAGTTCCAGAACAGCAGGTCAAGTCCAGCTGGTCTCTTCTCTGTAAAAAGTCTTATTTTTATATCTTTTTTCATCCAATCTCAAATGAAACTGAACTGATTAAAACCTCCTAATATGAAAATAATAAAATCTGAAACACAGTGAACCTTTCAGCAACCCGAGTCCCACTGCAGGGAAGTGACTTTTAAAGCTGAAGAATCACAAAAAGACTATTAAAACAGATTTTATTGGCTAAATTGGAATAAAGTTGTCATGACTAATAAACTTCTGATAGATTTTTACTAGAATTCCATCATGGTTGGTGTTAGATTCCTGTTAACAGACACACGATACCGTTTGTTGGTACAATCATCAAGCTATATAGCGTTCTTTGTTCGAAATAACCACAGACGTTTGTTCTGATTCATTGTAAACTCTTAAAACACATCAGAGTCCTTTTAAGTATAAACTCTTTAGTACCAAAGACAAAAGTGCCCAACACGAATTTACCCAAGCCAAGCAGCTAAAACATCTAGTTTAAGCGCTAGCGTGAGTGAAAACAGGCCTCCATCAATATGATAACGCACAACTTTCAGCAGATGTGTTAAAAGTGGGATTATGAATGAACTAAACATGCATGATTACTATAACTTAGGAGTATGAGCGTCTTTTAGTCTTGACGAGTGGGAGCTAGCTTTGTTCTGCAGGAAGTCGGACACAAGTGGAGCCACAACTTCAGGATTGTTCAGATGGACGTGGTGATCACCCGGAACACTCACCACGGTGTGCTGAAACAGAGAACTGGACTTTTACAACCGTGAAACACACGACCACAAACAAGCTGAACAACTTGACAAGATTCAAACATTCCAAAAAGGAAAGTTCACTCACATTTCTGTTCCTGTAGGCCTGAAGAATTACTGTAAAACATTTCTTCTGCTCTGGTTCCAGAAACTTTTGTTCAAAGCCTCCTTCTGCCCTGTAAACCCAAACGTGTGTTTAGTGTGGGTTCTTCAGACTCGTACGTGTAAAAAAAACTCCAGGCAGGGGAAGGTCTTACAGAAGAACTAAAACAGGAGCTTGAATTTTTGACTGCATATCCAGACACTGCTCCACGGTGTTGCGTACCACATTTTTCTGGAAACACAAAACAAATTTTCATTATCGACATGGAGCGCCTTAAGGTCTGATTCAGACGGCAAAATAATTATGTAGATTTGGGCCGATTTTCCCCTTCAGACAGTCTTAACCCTCCCACTGTCCAAATGGGGGTGACCCCGCGAGGAAAGTTGACCATTGAGCAGGGTTGATGGTTTATCCCTTGGGTTCACGTGGCAGGGGTGAGGTGGTGCTCACTCCTCACCCCTGCCACGTGGACCCCATAAAGACAGTGGGAGGGTGAAGGACATGTCCGATTACTGTACAGGAAGTGCAGAAGTATTACTTAAGTTGTATTTTTGAGGAATCATTTTATTATTGAACAACAACCATGTTCTCAAAGAACCCAAACAACTCATTAATATCAAAGCTGAATGTTTTTGGAAGTAGTTTTTAGTTTGTTTTTAGCTATTTTAGGGGGATATCTGTGTGTGCAGGTGACTATTACTGAGCATAATTATTAGGCAAATTAACAAAAAACAAATATATACCCATTTCAATTATTTATTTTTACCAGTGAAACCAACATAACATCTCCACATTCCCAAATATACATTTCTGACATTCAAAAACTATACAAAAACAAATCAGTGACCATTATAGCCACCTTTCTTTGCAAGGACACTCAAAAGCCTGCCATCCATGGATTCTGTCAGTGTTTTGATCTGTTCACCATCAACATTGCGTGCAGCAGCAACTACAGCCTCCCAGACACTGTTCAGAGAGGTGTACTGTTGTCCCTCCTTGTAAATCTCACATTTGATGATGGACCACAGGTTCTCAATGGGGTTCAGATCAGGTGAACAAGGAGGCCATGTCATTAGTTTTTCTTCTTTTATACCCTTTCTTGCCAGACACGCTGTGGAGTACTTGGACGCGTGTGATGGAGCATTGTCCTGCATGAAAATCATGTTTTTCTTGAAGGATGCAGACTTCTTCCTGTACCACTGCTTGAAGAAGGTGTCTTCCAGAAACTGGCAGTAGGACTGGGAGTTGAGCTTGACTCCATCCTCAACCCGAAAAGGCCCCACAAGCTCATCTTTGATGATACCAGCCCAAACCAGTACTCCACCTTGCTGGCGTCTGAGTCGGACTGGAGCTCTCTGCCCTTTACCAGTCCAGCCACGGGCCCATCCATCTGGCCCATCAAGACTCACTCTCATTTCATCAGTCCATAAAACCTTAGAAGAATCAGTCTGGAGATACTTCTTGGCCCAGTCTTGACGTTTCAGCTTGTGTGTCTTGTTCAGTAGTGGTCGTCTTTCAGCCTTTCTTACCTTGGCCATGTCTCTGAGTATTGCACACCTTGTGCTTTTGGGCACTCCAGTGATGTTGCAGCTCTGAAATATGGCCAAACTGGTGGCAAGTGGCATCTTGGCAGCTGCACGCTTGACTTTTCTCAGTTCATGGGCAGTTATTTTGCGCCTTGGTTTGTCCACGCGCTTCTTGCGACCCTGTTGACTATTTTGAATGAAACGCTTGATTGTTCGATGATCACGCTTCAGAAGCTTTGCAATTATAAGACTGCTGCATCCCTCTGCAAGATATCTCACTATTTCTGACCTTTCTGAGCCTGTCAAGTCCTTCTTTTGACCCATTTTGCCAAAGGAAAGGAAGTTGCCTAATAATAATGCACACCTGATATAGAGCGTTGATGTCATTAGACCACACCCCTTCTCATTACAGAGATGCACATCACCTAATATGCTTAATTGGTAGTAGGCTTTCGAGCCTATACAGCTTGGAGTAAGACAACATGCATGAAGAGGATGATGTGGACAAAATACTCATTTGCCTAATAATTCTGCACTCCGTGTAATGGTTCTCATGTTACTTTTAAATGAGATGTTCCTACCGTGTACGGTGTGCTAAAGAAGAAACCTATAATACTAGTTGTCTGTGAAATACGATCATCACTTTGACCTGCATATGCTTGCTGAACATGAAAACCTCTCGCCTTCATTAGTCGCAGAAAGGAAATAAGATGAGGTAACGATTAGTTTGGAAAAGGTCAGACTCTTCTGAATCACGAAGAGAAAATCAGTATTTATGCACCCACCCACTTAAGCTTGGGACCGCCCACTGGAATGAAAGAGCAGAGCTCATCTCGGCTAGTAGAAGCTAACCCTTAGCTAATCCACAACATGGAAGTTCACAAGTTCAGCCTTGTGTTCTTTGTGGAGATAAAACATAAACCTTATATTTATTAGAAAGAAGAGCAAACTTGGGCAGAGGAAGAGTTGTGTTGCTGTTAACCAATCAGAAGCAGAATCTGGGATATTCAACATGTTGGATTGTCTTTTCCCGTTAATGCGACCTGTGTGGTGCGCCCCAAGGACAAAAAGCTTGCCACTTGTTGAATTTGACGTGTAGCCAATCAGAAATCCAGGGACAGAGTTGCGTTGCATCCTTGTCCTCCACCATGTCCGTTTACCACAAAGTCACGTTTGATCGGTAGGCTTTACGTGACTCACAGTCTGAACAGGAAATCTTTCTGTGTGAAGTTGGTTTGTGTTTAGCTTTTGCTTCGTTGCCACACACCACACACAGTAGGACCAAAGTTGTTGTATAAGTGATTTTTTATCACCGTGCATGGGCTCTCGTGTTCGCGTGAACCGGGCCAAAGGAAAAAATGCTGAAGATTCACCTACCAGGTTAAGACGAAAGTCCCTGGAAAACACAAACCCTACAACAACAACAAATAATAATAACTACACATTCAGCCCAATGAGGATTTACACAGATCAGAACGACAGATAAAACGTTTTACCTCCTTCAACTTGAACTAGACCTCGCTCCAAAAGGACTTTTGCAGATTGTTCAGTCAGACTATCGTTCCCAGCCAACAACCTGAACATTTATACATAAAAGGGTTGAGTGTAAACATAAGACTTCTACAACTGCTGAAGTAAAAGGTGTAGCGTTACCTCTCAACAGCCTTTTCGTAAGTATAAACTCTTGTTGTCTTTTCTTTTGGCTGCTTTTCAAACTCTATCATCTCATCAAACCCCTGCCTAATTATTACAGGAATCTTTTTCTGCAAAGAAACAGACACGGATTATAGCAAACAATCAAAAGTAGAACAATTTACGTGTCTCGTGTAATTTTATCAGGATGAGTAATGTTGTAACATAAAGAGAGCGTTTGGACCATCAACATAAATGGAAACTGGGAAGAATCCTGTAGGCTGGTTCCAGAACAAGTCAAGTTTGTCTAACTCCACATGCGCTGATGTTGGTAGATCTGGCCTCGTAACACTGTTGATGTTTGGCAGATTTATCAATAAGCAAAGATTATTTAATCCTTTGAGTTCAGAAAGATTTGAAACCATTTAAATAAAATTCAGCTACTCTTCTTTTCCATGACAGCAACTTTAAGACTAATTTTATAGGTTTGTGTGAGATAGACGGGGACGTTATCCGCTACAGAGCTAGACGGGGACGTTATCCGCTGCAGAGCTAGACGGGGACTTTATCCGCTACAGAGCTAGACGGGGACGTTATCCGCTGCAGAGCTAGACGGGGACTTTATCCGCTACAGAGCTAGACGGGGACTTTATCCGCTGCAGAGCTAGACGGGGACATTATCCTCTGCAGAGCTAGACGGGGACGTTATCCGCTGCAGAGCTAGACGGGGACGTTATCCTCTGCAGAGCTAGACGGGGACGTTATCCGCTGCAGAGCTAGACGGGGACATTATCCTCTGCAGAGCTAGACGGGGACGTTATCCGCTGCAGAGCTAGACGGGGACGTTATCCTCTGCAGAGCTAGACGGGGACGTTATCCGCTGCAGAGATAGACGGGGACGTTATCCTCTGCAGAGCTAGACGGGGACGTTATCCGCTGCAGAGCTAGACGGGGACGTTATCCTCTGCAGAGCTAGACGGGGACGTTATCCTCTGCAGAGCTAGACGGGGACGTTATCCTCTGCAGAGCTAGACGGGGACGTTATCCGCTGCAGAGCTAGACGGGGACGATATCCGCTGCAGAGCTAGACGGGGACGTTATCCGCTGCAGAGCTAGACGGGGACGATATCCGCTGCAGAGCTAGACGGGGACGTTATCCTCTGCAGAGCTAGACGGGGACGTTATCCGCTACAGAGCTAGACGGGGACGTTATCCGCTACAGAGCTAGACGGGGACGTTATCCGCTACAGAGCTAGACGGGGACGATATCCGCTACAGAGCTAGACGGGGACGTTATCCTCTGCAGAGCTAGACGGGGACGTTTTCCGCTACAGAGCTAGACTGGGATGTTATCCGCTACAGAGCAAGACGGGGACGTTATCCGCTACAGAGCAAGACGGGGACGTTATCCTCTGCAGAGCTAGACGGGGACGTTATCCGCTGCAGAGCTAGACGGGGACATTATCCGCTACAGAGCAAGAGGGGGACGTTATCCACTACAGAGCTAGACGGGGACGTTATCCTCTGCAGAGCTAGACGGGGACGTTATCCGCTACAGAGCTAGACGGGGACGATATCCGCTGCAGAGCTAGACGGGGACGTTATCCGCTGCAGAGCTAGACGGGGACGATATCCGCTACAGAGCTAGACGGGGACGTTATCCTCTGCAGAGCTAGACGGGGACGTTATCCACTACAGAGCTAGACGGGGACGTTATCCGCTACAGAGCTAGACGGGGACGTTATCCTCTGCAGAGCTAGACGGGGACGTTTTCCGCTACAGAGCTAGACTGGGATGTTATCCGCTACAGAGCAAGACGGGGACGTTATCCGCTACAGAGCAAGACGGGGACGTTATCCTCTGCAGAGCTAGACGGGGACGTTATCCGCTGCAGAGCTAGACGGGGACATTATCCGCTACAGAGCAAGAGGGGGACGTTATCCACTACAGAGCTAGACGGGGACGTTATCCTCTGCAGAGCTAGACGGGGACGTTATCCGCTACAGAGCTAGACGGGGGCGTTATCCGCTACAGAGCTAGACGGGGACGTTATCTGCTGCAGAGCTAGTCTTAAGTCTGGCTTGCCAGGCTAGGTGGCTTTGGGTGTCATGTCCTTGCACCCTTTGGTAGACATTACAGCTGTGCTTTGTCACAAAGTAGTCCCAAGTCTAAAATGGCATATTTGACTCAATTGTGTTAATTATTATTTTCACTTGCAGTCTATATAATTATTTAGGTCACCAAGCAAAATAAGAACCACTATTGAGTCATTATGACTGTTTCACACACAAAGCTAGTGGTTACCATTCACTTACATTGTTTTATGCTAAGCTAAAGCTAATAGTGTACTGCCGGATTAGAAGAATAACTGGGCCAGTTACAAATTGTTTTTTCCACACTTATCCAACCATGGGGAATAAAGCAACAGACTAAATTTTATTTAGGGGTAGAATATTCCTTTAATGATAACATTAGCACCACATAAATGGTTCTAACTTGGGGTGGGAATCGAAAACCAGTTCTTGTCGAGAACCGGTTCCCACTGTTTCAAATCCTAGGAATCATTTGCCATTGTTGCATAGATTATGAACTAACTCAGCAGGAAACATGGCACCAAAGGGGCACACACTCTTGAAAGTTTGGTTATACTTTCCGAGAAAGGATGACAACAGGGCAACTTGCAGTACTTGCAAAGTAAATATTTCATCAAAGGGAGGAAACACTACAAACATGCTAAAGCATTTGTGCACAAAATACACACTTACACCGAATGTCGTGTTTCGACCCGTTCCAGACTAGTGAATTTCAACGCAGCAGCAGCAGCGGTGACTTTTGCACATCCTCTCCTGTTAAAACTGCAGGTAACTAATCAGCTAACGCTGCCTATCACGTTAGCATCGTTTAACTTATATACACACCTCCACACTAGCAGACTCCAGCGACTAAAGTCTGACCTGTGGTGAGATTTGAACCGTTTAGCAAAAACTGCAACAACCGAACAAGAAGATGACTCTGATTTCACAAAGAGAAAAAAATGACATTCCAGTCGATACAAGGTATAATTATTCCAATTGTTTATCAATAATAAACTGACAGGTATAATGCAAGGGACCATGTGTAACAATTTTTGACACCTATTGGGAACTCGGGAATCGATAAGGGAATTGGATGGAAAGACAGAACCGACAGTGGCATTGGTATTGATAAAAGTATAAATTCCCACCCCTACTTGTTACTCGGGCCGTTTTGCAGATATCTGTAGTAAATTTAGATGTGATTCACAAAACACTTTCTAAGAGCTGAGTGATTGTAAAAGAACCTGCAATATCGTGTTAGACTGCATGATTCTAGAACCTAACCAACATGAGATGATTTTAGTTTAAAACTCTGTCTTCAAACAGATAAAAAGTCCTTCAAATGCTCTAAGCCTTTCTTATTGTAATGAATACATCCAGTGATAACAGGTTAACTGTCCCAGCATTCAAAATGAAGCCAAGTGATGACAAATTTACCAAATCTGTGGGTAAAAATCCAAAGGAGTCCAACAGCACAACAGCATCCACCATCTCAGGAAACACGGCGCTGAACTAAGGAAGACACCACGTGGATGACGACAAAACTCAACACAGCGTGAGAATGAGAACTAACACGTCGTAAGAGACTCACCACCCCAGCTATGTTACCGCCTGAAAGAAAAATCAGACGTCAACAGAAACAAACAGGAAGACTTTTAGGCTAAAGTTATTTTCTGCTGTTTAACTCACCCATGCTGTGGCCAATGATGGAGAATTTGCTCCACTTAAGAGCTGTGGAAGGAATTCCACACAACCATCAAGCTGGTTAGGATCGCATCGTACAACATTATGAGATACAAGATTAAAGGTGTGGTTCACTCGTTTAACCAATGCATTTGCAGTGGTCTCTAGTGGGAATCAATGTCCTGTACGTCGTTCTTTGGGGGAAAATATACTGGTGCACAGGGCTCCCCCCCAGCGCTTTACAAGACACCCGCCAGGCCTTCTGTGCTGACACAGACGACGCACGGCAGCAAAACAAACCGCGGGCCTTCTCTACAGCGAAGCGGTTCGTGCCCCGCCCTCCCCTTCATGGATGAGGACCGGTAGCGGAACGATCCGTGCTCACCGCAACCCCACAGTCCGGCCGGTGTCGGTACAGGATCTGCTCGGGTGCAAATTCGGCTTGGGGTCCTTCGACTGCCGATGACGTCAAAGTACGGCAAACCCACTCGGACAAAATACACTACACATCTATACTGTTGGAAAGAATTTAGCAGTTTCGTTATTAAAATAATGTTTCTTAAGACGTAAGTTTGTGTTTATAATGGTATTTGTATTTGCAGGAAAGAAGTGTGTCCCGTTTATTGAAGTATTTTGTGTTTAGTTTTTGACATCTTGTCCATGCGTAGTTCAGTTACGCTCATAGCTGCTAGCCAAAACTCTGGAGTTAAAAGTTTTCTGGCTTTACTAAAATACCTGTCTCTACTTATTTGATTGATGGTAGTTTTACTTTCTATTAGACTCCAAATGTAATCATTTGGCACGTTTCTAATTCATAATTTGTAAGAATGTAATCAGTGATATTAGCATTAGCATTCCTATGGGTTTTTCCATGTATATTAGCATTGCGCTAACCACTCACTGCCAAAATGCAGCCTTTGCGATTAGAAAATCTCCTTTTGTCACATCCCAATTTAATTGCACATGCAGTTAATCGTTCAGCCCTAATATACATGCAGCTCTATGCTAAAAGTGTATTTTCAAAGAGGTAATGATGGATTTCTTTGTAAAAGTTGTCCATCTTTCCAACACAAAGATTTGCCTGGACCAACGTAACGTGATAAGAACGTAACGTGATTACGTAATTCCGTAAGGTTCATGTTCAGCCAATCAACTACTTTGACGTCATCGGCAGTCGACGGACCCCGAGCCGATCTTGCACCCAAGCAGATCTTGTACCGACACCGGATCTGGAATATCTTTTTGGAACATTTCACTACAATCATCAAAAATGCTGGCCCAAAATTAATTTGGGGCAGGTCCAAAACAAGTGTACCACACCAGTTCTGCCTCATAAAGTCCTCAATCTCCCTCTCTCTCTCACTCGTTTTACTTTCTTGCAGCCTTGTAGGTGTTCTGTTATTATCAAGTTAAACAAAAATCTAAGATGCCGTGTATGTTCTGAGGCTCAAATACCTTCAACCACTCTGCGAACATCCATCACGTAGGAGGGGAAATTGTACATAATTCCAGGAGGACGATGTGATGAGAAGCCATGACCTGGCAGGTCCACGGCCACATATCTGAAGTCTGACAGAGGGACAGACAGAAATCTGGTTAGACTTTTATTAAACGAGTAACTGTGTTAATCACGCTCGAGTTAAGAGTGCATATACAGGTTTTAGTAAACCAAAGCCTATGTCGTTGTTTTATCCTTATGAAATAAAAATAAAACAATATCACGAGTTTCAATAATTAAGACCTTTGGTAAAATAAAATCATTTCTCTGTTTTATTTGCACAAAAGATAAACTTCTAGCTCCCTAGTTTGGATACTGACTACAGCAGTAGTGACTGTACCTTTAGTAATTAAAGTCTAGATCATTTTTAGCTTTAATTAGAGTACATTTCAGCGTTAATGTTTCAGAACCCAAAAATCTTAACGCGTTATTCTTACCTGTAGGTAGAAGGGGAAGGAGGGTGTTGAATGAGCCACAGTTATCTGACCAGCCATGAAGGCACAGAACGGGCCGACCGTGATCAGGACCCCAGACTTTTCCTCTGATCTGCCCCCATGGAACCGGTACAAGGAGCTCTGAAACTAGACGCATGTATAGATTTACACATTTACAATCCTAAAATGTTTACTTCCTTTCAAAACCAGTAAAGAACTGCGTACTGTAGCAGCCGTCTGCTCAGATTGTCCACACAGACGTGTGCATCACGGAGTTTTGTCATGGACTACAGAATAAATTATAAAACAGAACGCATCTGATCCAAATCCTCAATCTGCATGAATCACTTTGGGTCATGGTCACATGTAAATAAGGCCTGATGTGACCTGAAGGTCACACTTTGTTCAGCAGAGATTTATTGTGAAACTTCCTTGGAGAAAAGCCGTATTACAGGTGAAAGGTAATAAACCAAATTAAACACCTATCTTAGACAATAACATGACTCCAGTAACCTTTTTTTTACTGTGACTGTCTTAATTACAACCGAACAGCCTAAAACCTCAGATCCCTCATCAAGACTGAGCTAGCCTTACAAAATAAGACGCTTTAAATCTCCAGTTATTTTATCAACGCATTTGAGATTTAAGGTATAATTTACGTTTATAAGTGAAAAAGAATAAATGTTATCATCTACAGAGCAAATGGACAAAACAATCAAAGTCAGACACAAATGAAAGAACACAGCCTGAGTGTGTTTATCACTGAGGTCACTCAGGCGACTTTTTAAAAGACTAAGTCCAATGGTCCAATCGAGACTGTTTAATAAGTCCACAAAGGTTAAAAATAAAAAACAGCGCTGTTGGCTAAATGTTCCATTTTGACCACTTTACCCAGAGTTTGATTGAGTTGCCATCCTTTGGGTTTTCAAACAAAGTAACTACCTTTAGGCGACTATATTTGCCTTATTTCAGTTCTGTTTTTAAAACAATTTAACACACACACAAGATAAGTTACCTGCTTGTTTCATTGTACCGGAAGTCACGTGTCTGACGCCTTTCAGAGCTTGAATCATCGTAGGGAATACTTTTGTTGACCAACAGTTAAATAAGTGTATATTAAATACAGCTAAGCTAAGGACACACTAACCGGCTTTCTACACTTGTTCTTGTTTTGTTTTTTCTCTCACTGACAACTTCTGGGTGATTTTGATCACGTGACACGCGAGGGTAGCTTGAGCTGCTATTGGATGCAGTAAAACCTGATGGTTCACTTTAGTCCAATCAGCGTTTTGAGAAGGAGGGGCTTGATTCCCGTTAGCTACAGTTCTTTACTTTGACCAACAGAGGGCGCGCTAGACGTTTCACATTTTGCACTTTGCTGCAACCAGGTGCCTCTCTTGTACCATCAAATATTCACCCAGATGCATTTATATGCAATTTAAATTATATTTCATATTAAAAAATGTCATTCCACCTCTAACTATTAATTTCATCAAATTTGTCCTTCCATAAGAAGAAAAAATATGAGGATAAATAACTGGACCTCTTTCAAACCATATTATTTTTGTACAAGTGACAATAAAATAAAACTTTATTGCTTTTCATTATTGGTATAGGGCAATATAATATAATATAATATAATATAATATAATATAATTCAAGACATATTTAACTTTTGTAATGAAAACCTAAAATCTTAAGGAAGACTCATTTATTTATTTCTGGTTAAGTTCAGTGCTTCTGAATGATGTGATCAGTTCAGATGGGTGGCAGCCATGGCAGCTTTACACTTATAAAACATTATTTTAACATTTAGTTATGACCTCTGTTGCTCTTTTTCTCATCTTCCTCTTCTATTTTGTATTTCATTATGTTGTTCCATGTCTCCCTTGAACTTAAACTGCTGGTATTTCTGTCACATGAGCATTTTATTGTGTTGTTAATGTGTTTAATGTTCAATAACATGGTTTCCAAACTGGTGTTTATATTTGTTGCTGTTTTAACTTGTGGCCAGACACAAACGTCTTTATTCTTAATTCTTGTCTTTTGGCTTTAGATATCCTGAAAGAGCACCATATTAAAAACAGAAAATGACAGATTCAGCAAATTTGTCATATTTTTCCAATATCTGATTAATTTTATGTTGTCAAAAGGATTAAAAACATTGTCCAATGTGTTCCTCTGCAGTTGCCCTCATGGTGGTGTGTTGGTATGATTTCTTCTCTAAATAAAGTTCCAGTCATCAGCTGGCTTTATAATAGACAGAAGTCAGATCCTTCAGATGAAAGACTTAAGAAATAAAGCTTCAACAAAATAAATTGTTGTAATTAACTGATAATATTGAATGGTTCAGTTGTGAAATTTAGCCACAAAATCTGATTTATAATCAAATGGAGTGGATGAAATGTGTAAAATCTAATTCTGTCAACCTGATCTAATCAAAGCCACTTAATTAGAAATATAGATCAAATTCATTTAGAGCTTTACAGATACTAACAAGTGGTGTTTAGACTGAAGATGATGTACATTTGTTAAGGTTTTCTGAGGTTAATAAGCTGTGTGATTGTCTGGTTTTGCTCAGACCAGCTGCATGTGTGATGAAAAGCCAGTTCATGGTGTTGTGACGGAAACAACTGTTTAAACACATTTGATTTCATAAATTTAACCCTTTGATGCATGAATTATGAAATCTTCAACCGTGATTTTTTAAAACATTTTTCTCATTCATCTTTAGGTGTGAATGAAACAAGATTTCAACAAATATTTTTGTAACATTTAATAATTTACAAATCATTTATTAAATGTCCACCACAGTGGACAGCGTGCATTCTGAACATGAAATGTGTTGGCTTGCCTTAAGTCCAAATGAAGGGGCTCAAATGCAATAAAGCTGAGCTTAATAGCAAAAATTTATAAATAACAACTTTGAGTACCTGTCCACTGTAGTGACCGTTACGCATCAAAGAGTTAAATAAAAAATGTATAAAGACGTAGCTTGAGCCTTATTATTTATTTATTTATTTATTTATTTTTGAATGGCTCTAACTATTTTGGACGTTCGAAAAATGAATCTGTTTAATTGGCGTTTTAGTAAACTTTCACACTTATTAGACTTTTATTAAATCACTTTCATTATTCTCCTTCAGTGCACACTCTCAATGGTCCAATCACCTGACCTGTGAGCCATGTTTTGTGTATGACATAGATAAACCCATTACACAGAATATCGGCACACTGCACAACTTTTCAGATGGTGTCTAGCCCCTACTTGCAGAAAACTCCAGAAACTATTTCAGGTACAATCAGAAATATAAAAGCAGTAAAAATGAAAACTAACTTTAAAAGCGTTGACAGCACAGACACTCATTCAGGGTCATTTCAATCATTCTGTAACTGATTCAGGGCAGATGGAGCAGCAGATTTAAAATAAAGCCCTCGGCAATAGAAAAAGACTCTACATGCATTCGTTGGTATACATTTTATGTGTTTAGAATGTCAATAATTGCAATAAAGGTTGCTGCAACAGGGCAGACCGTTTCCCTGTCTATTTTATTTCTGTGGCCAAAAGGGGTTGAAGACTATCACATTCAGAATGTAGATGCAACTCAGAGTAACCCATCAGATTTAAGAAACACCTTTTCTCCGTGAACCTCTCCTTTAAGCTTAGTGTTGCTTCCCATGTGGCGACAGAATAATAAATAACTGGATCATCAGCATAGAAGTGAACTTTTTGTATGAGATCATGAAAAACAGTGACCCAAGGACTGAACCTTGAAGAACTCCATTTAAGATTTTATGTGGCTCGGAGGATGAAAGCGTCAGCCTGTTCATGCTGAGATCTGGTGAGACAGTGAAGAAACAGTGATTTGATACTCTCACATGAAAGAGTCTCTGTTGTGAGCTAAGGTGTTAAAGGTTTTGGACAGGTAAATGGACGTTATATGTTTATAAGCGTTAAAACACATAAATGTTATGATTAAAATAATGCAAGTTGTTGTGATATTTGAATTATTCATATCATATGAAAAAGGGATAATTTGGGACTTTTATAAGGGACAATAAAATAAAACACACCCAGCCTCATTAGCTGATCCGAAGCCTCTCTGCGTTGGACCATCTTTTCTAACTTCTATCATGGCAACAAGAACAGGAAACCTATTGGTGGAATAAAACGAACTTTGAATTACTTTAAATCTGGTAAAGGAGTTGGGCTTGCATCTGTTGGGTGTACCTTTATGTTTGTAAGTGCTTACGTGCGCATTCAAGCATAGACAGTCAAGTGAGTGTTGGGAAAACCGCTCACGGCACGCCTACTCTGCATTTTCCCTGATAGCGCTTTGAATAGGCATTGAAAGTGATCACATTTCACAGTTCAGCTCAGACACAGGCTCATTTCACCCACCATCTTTGGTCACCTCTGTGTATTGTGTGCAGGCTGACTTCAGGAGTCCCACCGGGTAACGGCCACTGAAATGTGGGTTCAGTTAATCGAAAAAAAGATCCCAAAACTGGTTTTGTTCTCACTAATTTACCAGAAAACTATTCAGTGTTGGTTTTAAGTTAAGATCAACAACATTTCCTGTAGAAAACGCATCAGAACCAAACTTTAAGATCATTTTGATGTTTTAAAAAGCAAAGCCTAAAGAAAATGAATTCATTACAAACGGTCAGTGAACAAACAGTTTTATCGCATTTAATAAATGCATAAAGTGCATTAAACCCTAAAACATCAACATGGCACCATCTAGACCTGCACTTTGGGTTCCGCTGAACTAAAACAAGTCAGCACCACTGAGGTGCAGGAGACACAGCCTGCAGCAGGAAATATCAATCAATCAATCAATCAATCAAAACTTTATTAATCCCAGAGGGAAATTAGAGTTTCAGTACATGAGATATGGAGATATGGGGCAGATCTTCCTCCTTAATCAGTGCCAGACTGTTGAAAGGTTCCTGTGGTACACAGGTTAGTGACGAGGGGATCAGCCTCCTCATAAGCTGATTAAAGGATGTAACAGGTGCAGGCGGGATGAAACATGAGAAGATCCTGTAGGATCATGGCTGATGATCCAAGAAACGTCAGATGTCTGTAATAAACACCAAAGCTGGTTTGTAGAAAACATCCACGCTGCTGGTATTTTACACGATCCTCCTGATGATCGCAGCACACGGCTGTCTGTTGGTTTTCTCTTCCAACAAACATTTCCATCAGTTAGATCGTTATGCATCACATCTGAGTTGTCTTTTCGTCCTTGTTCGTGAGGATGCTCACCCTGTTTCGCACCCGGGAGTGGGGATCGATCCCGCCCGGGTCCTCGTTTCTTCACCTTGCCACATTTGATAATCATAAGATCTAATCATCTCGCGTGAGAGCATCAATCACGTGACACACCCATCTAACAGAATCCTTTCTGAATAAATTCTAACATTTCCCTTATTACAAACCATTCCAAACCTCCTCTTACAAACACAGACAGGAGTGTTTTCCTCTATTTGGACAGAAATCCAGGTCAGTCTGGGTAATGATAACTGTGCAGGAATGGAGATTGGAATGTTTATTATGTGAAGTGCCTTGAGACGACTCTCGTCGTGATTTGGCGCTATATAAATAAAATTGAATTGAATTGATTTGCAGAAGTTTAGGTGCAGAGAACATACTGAGAGACGTGCAGTGAGAGAGGAGGACTGATGGGAGTGCTGGAAAAATATAATGGCAGGATGGGGGTGGGTGTATAAAAGGAGAGAGCTGGGGGGGGGGTCAGGCCAAAAGGAATCTGGGATCGCCACAAAGGGTACCTCACCAGCTCACAGGTGGGTCGTGACTTTCTTCTGTTTCTAAAGCAAAATGATTTATTTTAGGTTCTAACAGAGTAAAAATAACACGTTTGTAATGAAATGCTAATAATGAAAACCACACATGGGTTTGTTAGCGTACATTTTTAAGGTTCCAGGAATGCTCTACTGCAGTGAATTAAATGGTTGTTGGTTGTTTAATGAAAACAGAAAAGCAGCAGATCTGGAGAAAAAACATCAACTATGGAAGAAGAAAGTTCCTGTAATCACCTGCTTTTGCAGATTTTTAGCACATTTAGATCAAAACCTCCTGATTTTGACTTAATCATGCAGAGCCGTGCCAGGGTTGCATTACACACCCACCGAGGACAGACGAGGTCATGTCTCCAACTCCCTCTGGTAATGAGTTGCCCTCGAATGAAGTGGCTCCTGGCCTGCAGCCATCGAATCAAACAGAAGAAATGCAACGCCACACAAGATAGCACTGTTTGTGTAAACCTCAAAAGCTTCGTGAAACCCTACGTTTTCTGCCTGAACAAGGGTTCTGTTTTGTTTCTAGACTATTTCTCACCAGGTTCTGTCTCCTTGGATCATGGCAGATTATGATATGATTCTGAAGCACTGGGGACCAGTGGAAGCTGATTACAACGCCCACGGAAACCTGGTTCTGACCCGGTCAGTGGATCTCTGTTCTTGTTGCTCGACAAACATGAACTAGTTCCACAGCAGCGAGTCGACATGAACCGTATTGTTATCTTTAAAGTGATATTTGATTACTAATAATTACAATTCCAATTCCAGTTTATTTAACGAGCACCCAGAAACCCAAAAGCTGTTCCCTAAGTTTGTGGGCATCCCCCTGGGGGAGCTGGCCGGGAACGCTGCTGTTTCCGCCCACGGCGCCACCGTGCTGAAAAAGCTGGGTGAGCTGCTGAAGGCCAAAGGCAACCACGCTGCCATCCTGAAACCTCTGGCCAACACCCACGCTACCAAGCACAAGATCCCAATCAACAACTTCAGGGTGAGGGTGGCGTCACACGCATTCTGCTTCTTCTATATCCGTGTTTCTCATGTGTCTTCCTGTATCTTCCCTTCAGCTGATTTCCGAGGTGATCGGGAAAGTCATGGCGGAGAAGGCAGGGCTGGATGCTGCCGGCCAGCAGGCCCTCCGGAACGTGATGGCCGTTGTCATCAGCGACATCGAGGCCTCTTACAAAGAGCTGGGCTTTACTGGATAGAGCCACGCCCCACCTGAGAGAACCAGAACATCCACCTGCGTTGGCTCTCAAACACACACCTGTATCGTCTGTAAACGCGATCAGACTGCTGATAGTAACGAGTAGAATTACTAAACACACACAAGACTCTCTTTCATGGACGTCATTTTCGCTTTAGAAGTGGGGGGGACACGGGGGGGGGGGTGTATCTTTACAGTATGCTCTAATGGGAAACAGGTTTCAACACAAACGGTTGTTTTCTGCTTGGTTCTAGAGCTCAACCAGTGTCAGTTTAATATAGCGTAATATTGTTTTTGGATGGTAAAAAGTGCAGGGGTCAAAACTTGACTTTGGAAAAATTGGGGGGGACATGTCCCCCCTGTCCCCCCCCAAAATTACGTCCATGCTCTCTTTACATTCTGGATTGTTGTACTTAGCTGACAGGAATCATACAGATTTTCAGAATTCACTCAAAATGCCAGAATCCTTGAGACAACTGTTATAAATCATCATCTGATTTTACTAATAAAACTCTGCTGCTCTTCACTGATCACTGATGTGCTGCCTCTTCTTTTGTTTGAACACAAACCAGCGAGTCTCACAGAAAGTCTTCACTGGATGAAAGTCAACACAATTTAAGATGGCGGCCATGGCAGAATCTGTCACAGACTCTGAGGTAAAGGTCAGTCCTTCAGATGCGCCTTTCGTTCCATTAATGAATGCCCGGCGGGACATTCATCAGCCAGTCTGGGTCTCGCACTTCCATTCCTACATTTAAAAATAAGATCACGCTTTTCCCGTCTCTACACTGAATTTCTCTGAGGTTCTGTTTCTGTTTAGAGTCCACCCTGAATAATTAAACGTTTATTGGGAAGGGGGTTCTGGCAGCATGGTGGTAGTTGCTGCTTTAGGATCATTTCTGATGTTTCTTTGTGCTAACACACACCTGTATGCTCCAGACCAGAAAACTCCTGCTTCTATAGAGGAGCTCACACTGGTGATCATTACTCTATAGATCTGATCAGAGGCTCCTGGCTGCATGGACGTTATTTTCACTTTAGAAGTGGGGGGACACGGAGGGGGGGATCTTTACAGAATGTTCTAATGGGAAACCGGCTTCAACACAAACGGTTGTTTTCTGCTTGGTCCTTGAGCTCAACCAGTGTCAATTTCATATAAAGTAATATTGTTTTTGGATGGTAAAAAGTGCAGGGGTCAAAACTTGACTTTGGAAAAAGTGGGGGGGGGGGGGGACATGCCCCCCCCCAAAAAAATTACGTCCATGCCTGGCTGATCCTGAATCTGTTTCTATATTTGAGTACAAATAGCTTTTTCACGTCGCCATGTTGGTTTTGTTCTGGTCTGACAATGACTCAGCAGATTTGAATATCATACCATAGCAAAATTTTTTCTGAAACAGCATGGCAGCTAACCGAAATGCTGTTCGGATTAAAATCAAGCACAAGGCAATAAAAGCATAGTCAACAATAAAAACACATAGAAGGAATTCAGATCCTTTGCTCCGATATTTAACTCAAGTCTTTTCCACTTCTTCTCATCATTCTTGGGATGGTCCCACACCTTCATTGGAGTTCAGCTGTGTTTAACTATGCTGACTGGACTTGATTAGGAAAGCCACACACCTGTCTACATAAGACCTTTCAGCTCACAGTGCAATGTCAGAGCAAATGACAATCATGAGGTCAAAGGAACTGCCTGAAGAGCTCAGAGACAGAATTGTGGCAAGGCACAGATCTGACCAAGGTTAAGGTTCCTAAGAGCACGGTGGCCTCAATAATCCTTACATGAAAGACGTTTGGGACGACCAGAACCCTTCCTAGAGCAGGCCGTCTGGCCCAACTGAGCGACTGGGGAGAAATGCCTTGGTGAGAGAGGTAAAGGAGAACCCAAAGATCGCTGTGGCTGAGCTTCAGAGACAGTCAGAAGATGGGAGAAATTTGTAGAAGTCAACCATCACTGCAGCCCTCCACTACTCAAGGCTTCATGGTAGAGTGGCTCGTCGGAAGCCTCTGGTCAGTGTAGGACAGAAAGCTCCCCACAGTGAAGCATGGCAGTGGCAGCATCATGCTGTGGGGTGTTTTTCAGCTACAGGTACAGGACGACTGGTTGGAATCGAAGGAACGATGAATGCAACCAAGCACAGGGACATCCTGGACAAGACCCTTCTCCAGAGTGTTCAGGACCTCTGACTGGGCCGAAGGTTTACCTTCCAACATGACAATGACCCTAAGCACACAGCTAACATAATGAAGGAGCGGCTTCAGGGCAACTCTGTGACTGTTCTTGAATGCCCCTAACCCAACCAGAGTCCTGACATATAGCTAATTTCCATTTACCAATTTGGCATGGAAAGGGAAGGATCTGATCGCTAATTTTTCTGTTTCCATTGTAAAACTGATCCAGACAACCTACCCGGACCGTGCCGGTCACAAGACTTTTTTGGCCTCCTTCTTTTAGGTCCAAAAGTTAAAGCCCAATAAAAATGTTAAGGATGGAAACAGCCAGAGTGGATTTTTTAAATGAAAAATGGGAGAAATACAAGGAGGTGCTACGACGCACTGGACAGAGCCGTGTCCAGGACTTTTAAAATGGGGTGGCCCATGTGGGGCACTTGTTTATTCATGGATGGCACCAATGGATATGCTTATTTATTTATTTACACAAATCGTTTATTTATTTATTTACTTTCTAGTGAATTTTTGAGTTTCACATTGCACAATCACCTTTTTTTCCCTCTTCATCTTCTACTTTTGTGGTGGTTAGCAAGTCACTTCTTGTTACATTACTGCCACCAACTGGAGTTGAGTGGGACTCTAAATACTATGTATGTGAGTATGAAAAAATATTAATATTAATACTACACACCTGGGCTAGAAAACAAGATGAAAGGTGCATGCAACCACACACTATTTTGGAGTTTACAACCCAAGCCGTTTGTCGACAATGTAAAGTCAGTTTAAACTGGAACTTAATGGGATGGCACCTGGGGTGGCCAATCAGATTCTAAGGGTGGCATGTGCTACCCCAGGCCACTCCCTGGTCACGCCCCTGGCGCTGGATGCTATTTATAGTAACAGACCAAGGCAGCAAGGCAGGCCTCTGGACTCAGTGACCGCATTCTGGAGTCACTTGTGGAACTTATGGTCAGCATTTTGTTTTTGCCTGTAGCTCTGTAGACCATGAGGACCCAAACTGCAATAGAAACGTTCGCCTGAAAATTGCAGACCCATACCGGAACACGCCGGTCCTTCTCATTCCATGCCAAAATGGTCAATGGAAATGAGTTATTATTGAGCGTCTCTGGAGAGACCTAAAAATGGCTTTTCACCAAAGTTCACCATCCAACCTGACAGAACTGGAGAGGATCCCCAGATCCAGGTGTAAGAAACTTGTTGTGTCTGTACATGGAGGTAATTTTCACTTAAGAAGTGGGGGAGACATGGGGGGGGGGGGGGGGTATCTTTACAGAATGTTCTAATGGGAAACCGGCTTCAACACAAACGGTTGTTTTCTGCTTGGTCCTAGAGCTCAACCAGTGTCAATTTAATATAAAGTAATGTTTTGGATGGTAAAAAGTGCAGGGGTCAAAACTTGACTTTGGAAAACGTGGGGGGGACATGTCCCCCCTGTCCCCCCCTTGAAATTACGTCCATGCGTCTGTACCAAGACGGCTCATGGCTGTAGCTCAGAAGGGTACTTCAACTAATTACTGAGCAAAGGGTCTGCATACTTAGGACCATGTGATATTTCAGCTTTTCTTTTTTAATAAATTTGTACACATTTCTAAAATTCTGTTTTTCTGTCAGTACGCGGTGCTGTGTGTACATCAATGAGAAAAAATGAATTTAATGGATTTTAGCAAACGGCTGCAAAATAACAAAGAGTTAAAAATTGTTGGGGGTCTGAATCCTTTCTGTACCCACTGTCTATCTCATGGAGGGAACGCAAAACAACAGATGATCAGCCGACCTCCATGCCCGTTTTGACACATAGCGAGTAACCAGATCTACCAGGTAAGCTGGGACCAAACCGCTCAGGGCTTTGAAAACAAAGGTTAAAAGATAATGATAAAGATCAGATCATTTTTATTATTGAAAGAGACTGAGCTCACTTTTCCAGTGATTCTACGTATTTTCTTTTGGACATTTTATAAAATAAAGAACACAAGCGAAGCACATAGTTATACAGGGTGAAATGTGAAAGACCCATTCTCACAGGGAGGAAAACACGAAGAAAGGACATCAAGAAACTTGGCAACATAAAACGAACAACAAAATGACAATAGAACATTGTAAGACTTGCTGGATCAAAGTTAATGGTGGGAGAAAATAAAACCAATTGGGTCACACAGATTCCATATTTAGTGCAAGAAAACAAAACAAAATAATAGAAGAATAAAAAGTATTAAATAATCATTGCAGTTAAAACGTGTTCAGCTCCATCTTTTCAAGTGTCCAACATAAGGACAGAGCATGGACGTAATTTTCACTTTAGAAGTGCAGGGGACCTGGGGGTGGGGGTGGGGGTGGGGTATCTTTACAGTATGTTCAAATGGGAAACATGCTTATACAAAAAAACGGTTGTTTTCTGCTTAGTCCTAGAGCTCAACCAGTGTCAATTTAATATAAAGTAATATTGTTTTTGGATGTTAAAAAGTGCAGGGGTCAAAACTTGACTTTGGAAAAAGTGGGGGGGACCTGTCCCCCCCCCCCCCCCCCCCCCAAATTACGTCCATGGGACAGAGACTCACTTCGCCTAAATAAAGTACCTCAATCATACAATCATATTTCCATGAGACACAAGCCTTATCTTTCAAAGAGGAAAAACATGGCTGAGTGTCTCTGGTCACAAGGGCCTGGATGTGAACGAAGGAGTTGTCATGGAAATTTCTCTGTCTCGCTGACTTCCTGTCATCCTTCCAGTTCCTTACTGGAAGCCAGAAACAATGTTTGGTCAACCCGTTTATGGATAATTGCCATGATGATAACGTTTAAATTGTGTGTGTGTGTGTGTGTGTGTGTGTGTGTGTGTGTGTGTGTGTGTGTGTGTGCGTGTGTGCGTGCGTACGTGCAAACGTGACACTATGCACAGTTCCTCTGTGCAGACACACCTCTAAAGTCTGAGCAGCTGATGATTGAGTTAAAGACAATCAGGATCACCGTTTTTCAAAAGGACAACAGAGAATCGCGACACAGTGACATCGGCAGGCTGCTTTTCCTCGTAAAACCAGAGGACACTGTTCTAAGATTTCACACATTAGCTTTAGATGTGAGTAGCTAATTTTATGTATGCCTCTTAGCACCGTATCTCACGAAGCTCTGGGTGGCGTTTTTTAAAACTCAGACTAATTATCGGACGGTCAGCCCAAAACAAGATGTCCGCCTCGGCTTAATGACATTAGCAAACTCTCAGATGATTGTTCCACTAAGTTTCCTGTAATCATGAAAGGAAGTTTTCAGATGACCCTGCTGTTGTTGGTTTGGACCTGAACGGGTTCAGAAGGGATTCAGAGGAGCTCACTGATCACTGGACAACAAACAACCGAATCATTAAAGCTGTAATAGCAAACGTGGAAAACAAATTAGCTTTAAACATTTTTCATGCCTCTGAACAACTTTCTAACTACAGCTATAAATATATTGTGAAGAGAAAACAAAAAAATAATTATTAGTGGTTGTGACGAAGTGGTATGGATGATTTCCCACTCGCCCCTGTAATTTATTTCTGTAGCCTGCTGACACTGTGACAGGGGATATTTTAACCAGACTGAGGCCTAGTCCACACGTAGCCGGGGTTTTTTAAAAACGAATATCCGCCCCTCCAAAAACTTGCATCCACACCACCGCGTTTTAAAAACAGACTCTGTCCACACGTACCCGGATAAATACGTTGTTAAGGACATGCCAGACCTGTGGGTGGCAGTACTTCCCCCGTTCTTAACCTCGTCCTTCGTCTGTGGTCTTCCACAAGGAGCAGTAATTCCGCTTGCAAAAACAAACAAGCAAAACGCGCTTGGACGATTGATAAAGCGAGCGCAGCTCTGAGGGCATCCATGCTGTCGGCTAGTGTAAACACAGGTCGCACACGTGATGTCAGCATTTTTCTGTCGCGGAAAGTGACGTTGCGGATCTTAAAACTCCGGTTTTGTCTGTCCACACGCAGACACCCAAAACGGAGAAAACGCAGATCTTCACTTTGGCCGGAGTTTTTAAAAAGATCCATTTCCGTGTGAAAAAACTCCGTTTTCGTGTGGATGACAGGCCAAAACGTAGAAAAATATCTACGTTTTGGCAGATCCCCGGCTACGTGTGGACAGGGCCTGAAACCCTCTGCCAAAAACGCAGCTCGGACCAAAAGCAACTATTGGACCACCTGGTTGACGGTCTCGCCAACATTCAGCATTTCCCTGGGTCCTCCATCCATTACGTACTTGTGTATTTATTAAACAGGACACTATTGGTGTGAGAGGTTCCACTCAATGATATTAGAATCGGAGAAACAGCCGGCTGTTATCACAAACTGCATGGGAAACATGGGATGGATTTTAAAGCAACACTAAAGAGTTTTTAACATTTTAAATGCTTTTAAACTGGTTTCAGTGGTTCTTCAACCAGAAATGTGAACAACTTCACATTGGACAACAACACCGTCAACCAGATACTCTATTTAACAGTTTTGTGTTTCAGGTAGGAACTCTGGAAGGATTCTACCTGCTTTACGACAATAGCTGTTTACAGCGCTGGTAGCTCATTTAAAAGCTAGCAGTTGGCTGTCTCAGTTCAGCAACAAACAATAAAAAGCTCAAGGAAAATAATTCTGCTCGTTCTATGTTGGCATCATGACAGAATGGAAGTAAAAAAGAGCAATGCCTTTGGAAGTGGAACAAAGAGCAAAAACCAGAATGAACATCTACAATCGCTTACTCGTCTGAGAGAGCTAAAGGAGGCTACGTAATTACAGGCTGATGGTGACCTAGCTTTGTTGCTACTGGACTTCTAAGTAATAATGTTTTTTGTCCAGGGTGGCTCTTTTTAAGTCATGGCTTATTTTAGGATCAGCTGGTTTGTGTTAGCATTAGCTTGTTAGCATTATCTACAGCAGACCTTTGTTGTTTACAACAGTTGTAATTCCACTTTCAGCCAATAGGAGGGAGAAGTGGGAGAACTTTGGTGTTGATTAAACAAAATTATTAATTAATAATCACTGGGTTTGCACCTAGTTCTAAAATGTATTTTTCAACAACTAAAAATGAGAAAAACTGTAATTCACACATCAGGGTTTATAAATCACACACAATCCTAAAATGATAAGCAACAGGTAACATGAACTAGCTCAAAAAAATGTTATGCTTTCATCCTGCTGCTCTTTACAGGGTATCTGCAGGTTTAAGAAAGCCAAATTTAAGACTTTTTAAGACCTTTTTTAAGGCCAATTGGACCAAATTTAAGCTACTTTCTAAAATTAAATTTAAACTATAATTTCCAGCTATTGCGAACGTGGGATTAGCCATCCAGTTACCATAAAAGTTGCACATCCCCATGGCGCAATCTCCCACTAGCTTAACCAGCTAATGTGCTCATCTAAAAAAGCCCCCTTTCACAACCAACTGAATGTGTACGGTTCCACTTATGCCAACATCGTACACAAAAAATGTTGAACACTAACTAGAAATTCATGAAAATTGAAATAAAATAATCTTGTTTATTGGGTCTTTGGTAATTTAAGACCTTTGGAAACTGTATTTATGGATTATTTGTCATTTTTAAGGATTTTTAAGGCCTTAAATTTGGAAAAGCAAATTTAAGACTTTTTAAGGACCCGCGGATACCCTGCTTTAGTTTTAATGCTTGACGGCACGTCCTCAAATTGTAGAGTAATCAAATGTACCAGTGGAAGGACATCTTGCAGGTACCCTGAATTCTGTCACACCTGTTTTACACATAAATATAAAATAAACAAACAACACAGCAGCTTGTTTGCTCCCAGACTCCTTTATGCACCACTTCACTCTCAGAAACCAAATGTCCTTCAAGACGTAACTGCGAAAAGCAAAGATTTTCATCACCTTCACAGAAGTCATTAAACATTGATCTGAAACGCTCATTCACTTGCAGTTAATAATTTCACACAAGAGAAACAGATCAGTTTGCTGACCAATTTAAAATCTGTTATTTCTGGATTGTATAGCAGCTAAAAGTTCCTGTCAGACACATGAAAACAGCGTCAGTCAGCGTAAACAAAGCTTCTTCCTGCTGTGATAAAACGCGTCCAGGGAAAAGGCTTTATCGGCTTCCTTTACATCTGGACTCCACCAGTTTATAAACAAAGCAAGTTGAGAAAACAAAGAGACAACAATACGCTTTGTGTGGATTTCACTCTACCAGCTGGTGTTATCCCATCATCTGATGTCCACTTTGTTTCACTCATTTGAACGTTGTCCAGAGTTTCTTTTGGCTTTTTCAAAGGTTTTAAGTTAATTCTAAAAACAAGACACATGAATGCTTTTGAGTGTTTGTCATTTTTGCACAAAGGGGAAACGTCTGACTGTTGGGATAAATCCAGAGAAGGTGGAGCACACCAAAGATGAGACAGGCTGCATGAAATACATCAAATACTCGTCCCTGGAGTTTTTACAGGAAGAAACATTTGCACAATTTCAGCAGAAATAGGTAGTTCCAGTGGCGTGTCCAGATCTATTAAAATGGGGTGGCCCAGGTGAGGCACAACTTTGTGCATGGGTGGCACCAATGGTTATGCTTTTTTGTTTTTGTTTTACCCCCAAGCCTTTTGTGGACAATGAAAAGCCTATTTAAAGGTAAATTAGTGTGGTGGCACCTGGGGTGGTCATCCAGATTCCAAGGGTGGCATGTGCTACCCCAGACCACTCCCTGTACACGCCCCTGCATCTATGCCAGGTATTCTGTTGAGTGAAAAGTTTGCGAACCACAGTTCTAATACATATGAATCTTCTTGCTTCCATCTTAATTCTGCTGTATTGTACGTTTTCTGTTGCGGCGAAGAGATTTCTGCATCTATCAATAACCCGTAGCATACGTGCTTTTCTCTGCAAACATTTAATGAATTCTGAAGAACTACGTAAGTGATATTAACATTTCTCTCCAAGGATCTTTTTCTTTGGACTTTGGCTTCTTTTTCACCAACTTTCAGTTCAGTCTTTGTACCAGCATTGTGCCATATTCAGAGGAAAGTGAGCAAGTTCCAGAGCCGTGTCAAGGACTTTTAAAATGGGGTGGCCCATGTGGGGCACTTGTTCATGCATGGGGGGCACCAATGGTTATGCTTATTTATTTATTTACACAAATCGTTTATTTAGTTTTTTTCTTTACTTTCTAGTGAATTTTTGAGTTTCACATTGCACAATCACCATTTTTTCCTCTTCATCTTCTAGTTTTGTTGTGATTAGCAAGTCACTTCTTGTTGCATTACTGCCACCAACTGGAGTTGAGTGGGACACTAACTACTATTTACGTAAATATGAAAAAGTAATAAATAATATTAATACCACAGAAATGTTCTGTAGGCCTGGGCTAGTAAACAATGTTAAAGGTGCATGCTACCACACTATTTTGGAGTTTACAACCCAAGACTTTTGTCGACAATGTAAAGTCAGTTTAAAATGGAACTTGGTAGGGTGGCACCTGGAGTGGCCAATCAGATTCTAAGGGTGGCATGTGCTACCCCAGACCACTCCCTGGACACGCCCCTGGGTAGTTCTTCTGCATAAATATTTTACACCACCATAAACAGCACATTGGGATCATTTGAAACTGCACTAGCTAACTATGCATCTAGGGTGTTCTTAATGGTTCTGTCTGGACAACCAGGAAATGTGAAATGTATGGCAAAATGAAAGTTTTAAATCAATATTTGTTTTTATGTATTTTTTAGAAGTTTCTTCAGACTGATGCCATTCAAAGAACCCTACTTCTAAAAATCTGAACCACCATTTTAAATGGTCACAAGTGCAAAACCAGTTGGTAAAAGTGTTGAATGCTTGTTTAATCCATTCATTTGCAGTGGTCTGTAGTAGGAAGTCGTACTCGGGGGAGCCCTGGTGCAGCATTTTCAGGAGCTACAAGTGAGCCACTTCACAGCTGAGCTTCAGGCGACAGGATTTGGTCCTGATATTTCCTGATATCTGGACATCTCTTATTAGATGTGCGTCTGACACGATTTTCTCTGCAATAATGATGTTTTTTCTCCACAAACACAAGCCTGAAGGAGTGCTGCTGTGTGGTGGAGTCGTTAATTCTAATGAGTTGCTTCTAGCTGAGAGGTTCTCTGCTGTTTCATGGTGTAACATAACGGAGGTGCTATTCCACTGAAGGTTATTTACTCTCTCTCCACAGATGCCTCTGACACTAAGCTGCATGAGACTGCCTCATCGTCATGCATTCGCTTCTAAACGGCTTCCTTTCCAGCTCAACAGCAGAATGAAGACAAAGGACTCTTTCTTTTTAATAAATCAAAGAACTCCATTATTAATAAAGCTAATAAAACAAAGTGTTAGTCAATAATAAGATGTTGACAGATCTGTGAAATGACAATGTTATGATTAATATGCTTTAATAAGTAATATGACTTTAATCTAGCTGCACTAGACATTCTGACTACACCAGTGGTTCTTAACCTGGGTTCGATCGAACCCTAGGGGTTCGGTGAGTCGGTCTCAGGGGTTCGGTGGAGCCTTTGCCGCAGAGGTCCACCCCTCAGTCTAGTCTGCAGTTAGTGGGCACAGCCATTGAATGCGTCCTGCTCTGAGATTTCCTACCGGTCCGCTTTGAGGTCGCTGGTTTATGCAGCAGAGTGCGACCTCTGTATATGGGCTGTATATGTGTCTGAGTGAGACTCCCTACAGGTCCACTTTGAGAGCGCTGGATAAGCAGCAGAGTGAGACCTCCTTCTCAGTCGGGACCAGCGGTGTGCGTCAGTGACGTTGGGTTAGCGTGACGCCGACCCCACGTCCACCTCCAACCGCCAAAACGTGTGACTGTCGGTTTGTCGTGTGATTTCTTACGGAATATTTTAATCCATGCTAACTATGTCGGGCAAAAAAAGAAAGTGGTCGGACGAATATGTAAAACATGGATTTACATGTATCACGGAACGTGACGGGAGTCAGCGTCCCATCTGCATGATTTGCAATGCCAAGTTGAGCAACTCTAGTCTCGCACCTGCAAAACTGAAGGAACACTTCTTGAAGCTGCATGGAGATGGGGAATACAAGAACACAACGCTTGCTGAATTCAAGGTGAAGAGAGCCAGATTCGACGAAAAGGCCACTCTGCCTGCTCTTGGATTCGTACCCATCAACAAACCGATCCTCACAGCATCGTATGAAGTTGCTTATCTGATCGCAAAGCAGGGCAAACCGCAAACCATTGGCGAAACACTCGTAAAACCAGCTGCGTTAAAGATGGCGAATCTGATACTCGGAACAGCGGCTGAAGGTAAATTATCCCAAATTCCTCTTTCAAATGACACCATCAGCGACAGAATAGAGTGCATGAGTAAAGACATCTTGGCTCAAGTAGTCGCGGATCTGATTTCAAGCCCGGCAAAATTCAGCCTTCAACTCGACGAGACCACCGACGTTTCCAGTCTAAGCCAGCTTGCCGTTTTTGTGCGCTATGTGAAAGTCGACATGATAAAAGAAGAGTTTTTATTTTGTAAGCCTCTTACAACAACAACTAAGGCAGCTGATGTGAAGAAGCTTGTGGAGGACTTCTTCAGAGACAACAACCTTTCATGGGATATGGTTTCTGCAGTTTGTACGGACGGAGCTCCAGCGATGCTGGGAAGAAAGTCTGGTTTTGGCGCGCTAGTAAAAGCCGACACACCGCACATCATTGTTACACATTGCATTCTGCACAGGCATGCGTTGGCAACAAAAACCTTGCCGCCCAAAATGGCAGAAGTATTAAAAATTGTAGTGGAATGTGTAAACTATGTGCGCAATAGTGCTCTGAGGCACCGCATCTTCAGTGAACTGTGTAAAGAAATGGGCTCTGAATTCGAGGTACTTCTTTACCATTCGAATGTTCGGTGGTTATCCCGGGGACAGGTGCTGAATCGTGTTTTTGCCATGTGTGTGGAATTAGCCCAGTTTTTGCAAGAGCACCAACATTGTCATGCAGATTGCTTCAAAGATTCTGAGTTCATTCTCATTTTAGCATACATGGCTGATATATTCGCAGCTCTCAATCATCTAAATCAGCAGATGCAGGGTGGTGGAGTTAACATAATGGAAGCAGAAGAAAACCTGAAGGCTTTTCAAAAAAAGTTACCGTTATGGAAACGACGAGCAGAGAACAACAACTTCGCAAACTTCCCCCTTCTGGACGACTGTGTAAGTAAGATCGAAGATGTGTGTGGACTTGGAGACATATCTGTACCCATGGAACTGAAGCAAACAATTGCCACACACTTAGATGAGCTTGCGAAGTCTCTCGATGGATACTTCCCAACAAGAGCATCATATCCAGCATGGGTGAGACAGCCGTTCATGTTTGCTATTGAGACAGCAGATGTCAATGATGAATACCTCGACGAAATCATTGAACTTCAGCAGAGCCAGGTTCAACAGCAACTCTTCGGAACAACAACGCTCTCAACGTTTTGGTGTCAACAAATGGAAAAGTATCCAGTTATTGCTAAGAAGGCCCTGGATTTTTTTGTACCATTTGTTACAACATATCTTTGTGAGCAATCGTTTTCGAGGATGCTGGACATAAAAACTAAGAAAAGGAACAGACTTTGCTGTGAAAATGACATGAGACTGGCACTTTCCAAGGTGAAGCCACGCATATCTGAACTGGTCTCTCAAAGGCAACAGCAGAAGTCACACTGAGGTAAGTTGTTTTGAGTTCATGCACTGTGTTGGTTTTGTTATTTAAACAAGGTGATATTAATGCACAATTCATTTCGTAAACCAGTAAAAAAAATCATATTTTATTTTTTACTAAAGAAGGGTTCGGTGAATGAGCATATGAAACTGGTGGGGTTCGGTGCCTCCAACAAGGTTAAGAACCACTGGACTACACGTAATGTAAACGCATGACACATTGTTTACTCATCCAATCAGAACCTTCCTTTCTGAAGCGTGGCATAGTCTCTGTGGTGTTTATAAATCTGCCAACTTTGATTTGACCAGAAATCAAAACATCCAGATTAATAAAACCAGTCCCACGCCATCTTAGTTCAGCTCTCATCAGTTCTCTGAGTTCTCTACAGTTCACCGCTTGCTAAGCGAAGTGTCGGACCGGCCATCCGGACTTCTTTTTTTAAGCAAAGAACCAACAAGCTGGATAAAATCTGTTGCATTTCACCAACCAAGCAACGGTTCCTTTCAGAATAAAAGCTAAACTCACTGACGCTGTGAACCAACTGTCGCTTTTTACCTGGAGACAATCCAAAGACTAGTCTGACGTACTGCTGACGCTGTTTCATCGGCTCCATTACCGAAAGGGGGGGGGGGGGGGGGGGGGGGGGTCCGAGGACCTGGCATTCTGGATCTGTATCGAGGTCTCATCTCAAGGGTATGTGTAGAGCGACAAATGTGGCGTCTCATGTGTTTAAGAAACTCCGATCAAACTCTGATCATAGCTAAAGCAAAACATCACAACATCATTTAGACTTGCTTCTCCGGATACGAGAGTTCTGGTTATAACATCACTCACACCAGACCCATTCATCACTTAGAGTTAGAGTTAGTTTTGTTTAAAATTGTTTAGAAATAAATCTTCTTACAAGTTTTAAAGGTGGCTCTCTCTTCTCTTGTCTCTGACTTAATACAAGTGTTACATAATCCCTGCAATAAAAAGTTCCAATCTTCTGGTTAAAATAACCCAACGGTCCGTGAAATTGATTTCATATTTACTATGGAATCTTACATCTTACGGGTCCTTAATTAGATGTAAATGAACTCTTTTACAATGGACACTAAACCAACAACAGCCTTCCCCCGCTCTCCTCGAGCTCCCTCTCCTGGACACCCCCCTTCCTGGATTCACCCCGGCACTCCACCTACCCTCCCTAACTCCTCAGCTCCCTGTAAGTCTTAACTCTGCACCTAACTAGTTTTGGCTTGCCTCCCTGTACTCACCTGCTCCTCTTCTCTCCCCTCCTCAGACGCTGCGGTTCCGTTACAATCCACTGGGCCTTATCCAGTGCGTCCTCAGTTCCCGATTATTTTAATAAAGAAACTTTATTTTTACCTGTTTGGTGCGCGAGTGGAGATTCTGCATGTCTTGGGTTAAACTCGTCCCCAAAACCATGTCAGTAACCTATTCCAGTAATTACGCTCACACTGACAACACAGCATTTCTAAACGTCCCGCATGTCCCGCCCATCGACATCGACTCAAAAGTAAACAGCATCAACTAAAAATGCTGCGGTGTTTCTGTGATCTCCCTCAGAAATCCACAAATGACCAGCATGACTACAGCCGGCATAGGAGCCGGTCCACGCGTCGGCTGCCCCAGGAAATGGGAACGGCCAACCACCTGCTCTAGCAACTCGCCTAAGGCCGCTACCATATTTGACCAAATGACACAGCGTTTCCCCCCAGGGAAATAAAGTACAGAAATATGATTTTACTTATTAATAAAAAGAAGCAGAAACTGCTTGGATGATTTGTTACTGCAGTCAATAACCACAGCTTGCAGGTGGGGCACACCACTTGTTCCCAGAGCTGTGCTTCTTCTTAATTCTCAGTGCAGATAGGGGGAGTGTGCATTACTTGTATGTGTGCGTGCATGTAGTTACATGTGTGTGTGTGTGTGTGAGCCAAAGTTTTAATCATTGTTGGTCATTCACATGTGAGGTTATGACATGAATGTGTATATAGGTTTTTATGGGTTTTACAAATGTGTAATTTGGATGTGTTTTTAGAATTTAGAGATTTTAGTGCCGGCTGCTTCACAATGCTGTCTCGAATTGCCCCTCGGGGACTAATAAAGTTGTCTTGAGTCTTGAGCTTGCCCTCTGTGTCCAAATAATTCCATGATTAACATCTAAACACACACACACACACTAAAGTTCAGAGAGTTGAAATGGCCGAACATCTATAAACGTGAGGTTGAGGCCTTTCCCCGGAAGTAGCTCTGAAGTCACATGACTCAGATGCTCATTCATTATTCTGAATTTTAAGCATTTCATTCTACTTAAACAGGAGTTACAAAAAATGTAACCCCCCCCCCCCCCCCGAATTGTCAGGGATGTAAACTAGATCTATTAAACCTAAAATGTTTCTGTGAACCAGGCTGTAAACATGTTTATTTCTGCTGTGAAATGGACATTTTTAACATGGGAGTCAATGAGGATTTGCTCACTTCTGCCGCCAGACCCTAGTGGATGACGATGAAACTGCAACTTTAGCCACACCTTCTTGGCTTAAAAAAATAGACCATAATGGTCCCGCCATGCACCCAGAACCATCACTACCATGTGTGCTTAATAGAATCATCCGAGGAGCCTAGGGCAGTCAGTAACCATCATCTCCCGTCTGCTGTGAACTTTTACCTTAACTTGGGATTTAAATCCCATTTCCTTCAGTGGATCACTTAAAAAAATAATGGTTTTGTTGTTGAGTTTCTGTTTATAAAGTATTTTCCTAAAACAACTAAAAGAGCACCTGTGCTTTTTTTAAACGAGCGTTTTAAGGCACCAACATCCTGTTTGAGCTGACTGGGTAATGTCCTGCTGATGTTGACATTCTGGGTACTGGTTGCCTTTGAGGTGCCAAATGAATCAATGTCATCAGTGTTAAAACTGAAATTCCTCAGTCTCTCTGACCTCCTGCTGTCCTTGTCTGCAGTCATCCATTTATATGACCTGTGTGATGGACAACCGCCAAAATGATAACTATTAATAGTGTGTGTGATGGTGTGCAGACGTGACATCAGGCACACCTCGTCATCGCGGTCTCCTCTAATGTCCTCTGCGCTGAGGATTTAAGACTCGCGGCTGTTCAACACCTTTGTCTCCATTTTTTTAGGACAAATTGAGTTCAAATTTATGAGCTTTGACATTTTATTATTAAAAGCACAGATTAAGTATCTGAAAAGAAAACACCCACGGTGCAGTAAACACTATGTAATATGTCCATTATACTATGGTATACTGAAATATGGATTCTGCAGGAAGAACGAATCCACTCAGGTTTAACTCATGACACAAATAAATAAAACCAAGAAAACAGGGAAGAACTAATCGAAGCTGGGCTGGTCGACGTCTGGTGGCAAAGTGCATCTAGTCAGGTGTGACAGGTAGAGAGGAGTAGTGAAGGGAACGAGGCCCGCGGCACCTTTGAGGATGGTCAGCAGCCGGTCTGCTGCACCGAAGACACCCTCTGGAGTCTGGAGTGATGGAAACAAACGGATCAGAGTGACACGTTGTTCTACTGAGGAGCTTTGATTTATTCAACATTTACTGTAAATAATTATGTAAAATCTCTAAATAAATGAAAGAATAAAAAAAAAGTCCAGATAAATGGAGGAAATCCACATGCTCATATTTTGTTAGCACCTAAAACAAAACACCTATTTAACAACATTTTGGTTTAGAAGAACAGCAATGTGCTTCTGTGTAAGTTTTTAAATGATTATTCTGTTACCCACTCTACATAACTTCCTGAATGGTCTATGTTAGGAGAAATACTGCTCATTTCCTACAAGACTGATGAGCTAGCATGAATCCTTTCATATTTGTCGAGTCACTTTTGCAGAAGCTCTTATTCAAACATCTTAATAAGAATAAGAATACCTTTATTATAGTCCCTCAGTGGGGACAGCAGGACAGCAGCAGTAGCACACAAGATATCACACACATACACATACATATCTTCAAAAATTTCCAAAATAATTACGTGACGCAAAATTGATGGAGGTATAAATGTTTATTCATAGCAACTGTGAAATTTAAAGGGCCTGTATCACGCTATTGCACTTTCCAGAGTAAAAATAGATATACTGTATGATAAAATATTACCGTTGGCACTATTGAGTAGGAATGTAAGAAAATATCGATATGGCAATATATCGTGATATATTTTCCTGCGATATTTTGATTTTCAAAAGCTATGTATTGGATTATTTAGAAGAACTTACATTACAACCTTTCTCAGCGGCCTAGTGGTAGAGTGTCCGCCCTGAGACTGGGAGATCAGGGGTTTGATTCCTGGTCGGGTCATACCAAAGACTTTGAAAAATGGGACCCAATGCCTCCCTGCTTGACACTCAGCATTAAGGGGTTGGATTGGGGGGTTAAACCACCAAATAGTTCCCGAGCGCGGCTGTGTCTGCAGCTCACCGCTCCCCCAGGGGATGGGTCAAATGCGGAGAAGAAATTTCGCACACACACCTGTGTGTGTGTAACAACTAATGGGACTTTAACTTTAACTTATCTAAAGTTTTTGGGGTGCAGTTCAAATGCCGACCCCTAGTTGGCAGCAGTGTGCAGTGGGTTTTGTTTCTACCATTGAAATGTAAATCCCCCTATCATGGTTCAAATACCTCATGTTAAACATGTTAAGTATTGGTTTGGACTGTTTTTTTATTTTTATTTTTCTACAATAAATTCAGTCTAAAAAGTTGCTAATGTCATCTGGCTGAATGTATCACAATACATCTCCCCTGTATTATGATACATATCGTATCGCCAGATTTTCACCAATACAGATCCCTACTATTGAGATGCCAGTTTTTATGAAATTTAAGTTATTTTCTTGTGCCAATTCAGAAATAAGATGCTTGGATTACGTTAAACCTCGTCTCGTCCACAATAGTACACTGCTGCAGACCCAGACACTGCAGATTCCCACAGTCATGTCGCACTTAGCAATTGCAGTACAGACACAACCCTGGAGAATGCTCCTACATAGGGGCGAGCCGCTAACACACACACACACACACACACACACACACACACACACACACACACACACACACACACACACCACTCGAGCAAAGATAGCTAAAATTGTAGCAGATTCCAAGCCTGATTCATTGTCCAGTTCTGACGCTCACCCGCCACACAGCTAGCACTCTTGCTCTCTGCTGACTTATGTTATGCCACTTACACACTAGCAATAGCTCGACTTTGCCCTGTCGCGTTTGTTCCACACTGCCTTAGGAATGCGGATGTGATTGAGCACATGGGGGGGTCTGTGAGGTCATGAGCGCATCTCCAAGCACGTAAAGATTGGAGAAGTCTGCAGTGTCTCCATTATGTGGCCTGAGCAGTCTTGCTTTTGGAGACTCTGATTCTGATACTGCATCCTTCTTTGCTGTGTGTGTGTGTGTGTGTGTGTGTGTGTGTGTGTGCCTTCTCACAGCAGTGACGGACAGAGAAAAACAGCTTCTTGCAGGGGCTTGAATACTCCAAAGCATCCCTTAGAAATTTTCTAAGGGAGCAAAGTGTAGTTTCTCATGGGAAGAAAGCGAGAATCAGAAGGAGGGGTCGGTTGGCTGTAGTAATATTGGGTGGGTGGAGCCCGGGCAGGAGGAGCCGGTGCACGATGCAACTGGTCTGTCAAAGATAGATGTGATGTCATTGGAGCTTCTGTAGTTGGTCACGCTGAGGCGATTCCCATAGTGAAACACCAATTGTGAAGTAAATGGTGTCGTTTTCTTCCAAGAAAGAAGTTATACTGAGGTAGAGGAACTTGTTGAGAAAAAACCTCTATCTCATGAAGAATTTAAAACGTCATATTTGTGGTTTTCTAAGGTAAAATTAGACCTTTTTCACCCCATTCTGACTCTTTGAAAGTCACTTGACCAGATCGGAGAATCCCTAATTAGAAGTCAATTTAATATGGTAGCAAAATAGTTTGATCTAGTCTACAGGGAGTGCAGAATTATTAGGCAAATGAGTATTTTGTCCACATCATCCTCTTCGTGCATGTTGTCTTACTCCAAGCTGTATAGGCTCGAAAGCCTACTACCAATTAAGCATATTAGGTGATGTGCATCTCTGTAATGAGAAGGGGTGTGGTCTAACGACATCAACACCCTATATCAGGTGTGCATAATTATTAGGCAACTTCCTTTCCTTTGGCAAAATGGGTCAAAAGAAGGACTTGACAGGCTCAGAAAGGTAAAAAATAGTGAGATATCTTGCAGAGGGATGCAGCAGTCTTACAATTGCAAAGCTTCTGAAGCGTGATCATCGAACAATCAAGCGTTTCATTCAAAATAGTCAACAGGGTCGCAAGAAGCGTGTGGACAACCCAAGGCGCAAAATAACTGCCCATGAACTGAAAAGTCAAGCGTGCAGCTGCCAAGATGCCACCAGTTTGGCCGTATTTCAGAGCTGCAACATCACTGGAGTGCCCAAAAGCACAAGGTGTGCAATACTCAGAGATATGGCCAAGGTAAGAAAGGCTGAAAGACGACCACCACTGAACAAGACACACAAGCTGAAACGTCAAGACTGGGCCAAGAAATATCTCCAGACTGATTCTTCTAAGGTTTTATGGACTGATGAAATGAGAGTGAGTCTTGATGGGCCAGATGGATGGGCCCGTGGCTGGATTGGTAAAGGGCAGAGAGCTCCAGTCCCACTCAGACGCCAGCAAGGTGGAGGTAGAGTAGTGGTTTGGGCTGGTATCATCAAAGATGAGCTTGTGGGGCCTTTTCGGGTTGAGGATGGAGTCGAGCTCAACTCCCAGTCCTACTGCCAGTTTCTGGAAGACACCTTCTTCAAGCAGTGGTACAGGAAGAAGTCTGCATCCTTCAAGAAAAACATGTTGTTCATGCAGGACAATGCTCCATCACACGCGTCCAAGTACTCCACAGCGTGTCTGACAAGAAAGGGTATAAAAGAAGAAAAACTAATGACATGGCCTCCTTGTTCACCTGATCTGAACCCCATTGAGAACCTGTGGTCCATCATCAAATGTGAGATTTACAAGGAGGGAAAACAGTACACCTCTCTGAACCGTGTCTGGGAGGCTGTGGTTGCTGCTGCACGCAATGTTGATGGTGAACAGATCAAAACACTGACAGGGTCCATGGATGGCAGGCTTTTGAGTGTCCTTGCAAAGAAAGGTGGCTATATTGGTCGCTGATTTGTTTTTGTATAGTTTTTGAATGTCAGAAATGTATATTTGGGAATGTGGAGATGTTATATTGGTTTCACTGGTAAAAATAAATAATTGAAATGGGTATATATTTGTTTTTTGTTAAGTTGCCTAATACAGGGTATCTGCAGGTTTAAGGGAGCCAAATTTAAGACTTTTTAAGACCTTTTTTAAGGCCACTTTGACCAAATTTAAGCTATTTTAAAAATTAAATTTAAGCTATAATTTCCAACTATTGCCTGGAGCCGGTGCTAACCACGTCGCGAACGTGGGATTAGCCATCCAGTTACCATTAAACTTGCCCTTCCCCATGGCGCAAGCTCCCACTAGCTTAACCAGCTAATGTGCTCATCTAAAAAAATAGCCTCCTTTCACAACCAAACTGACTGCGTACGGTTCCGCTTACGCCAACATCATCCACAAAAAATGCTGAACACCAACTAGAAATTCAGGAAATTTTTATAGAAATAAAAGAATCTTGTTTATTGGGTCTTTGGTCATTTAAGACCTTTGGAAACTGGATTTAAGGATTATTTGTCATTTTTAAGGACTTTTAAGGCCTTGAATTAGGAAAAGCTAATTTAAGACTTTTTAAGGACCCGCGGATACCCTGCTAATAATTATGCACAGTAATAGTCACCTGCACACACAGATATCCCCCTAAAATAGCTCAAACTAAAAACAAACTAAAAACTACTTCCAAAACATTCAGCTTTGATATTAATGAGTTGTTTGAGTTCATTGAGAACATGGTTGTTGTTCAATAATAAAATTATTCCTCAAAAATACAACTTGCCTAATAATTCTGCACTCCCTGTATGTTGAGACTAGCTGTTAGCTCATCAGTCCTTAAAGATGTAAACCCTATTTCTCCAAACTAAGGCTGTACCCTGTTTACTGAACAACCAGTATAAACTGTCAGACAGTCTGGTGCACACAAACCTGGTCTTCCGCAAACAACAGGGGGCAGTGGAGCGATGCAGCTAACATCCTGACGGCATCCAGACGCCTTGTGGGGACAGAGGCATTACGAGCTACGGGAGGTAGAAGCAAAGATCAGAGAGCCACAGAGACCTCTGGAACCTGACAAGTCACAGCACCATTAGGAGTGGGAGTCATACCCTTAGTAACCATGAAACAGACTTTTCCCAGGAAATATCCAGGGTCCAAATATTTCAAAGAAGCTTCAGCAGACTGGAAACTATCACAGAACAAGAAGCATACATGGGATTACTTTTACTAACAGGAGTAACACGAATTGTTCAACCAAATGACTTCAATTAAATATCATTTCATTTTTATTAGCAGTGTAAAAGTCAGCCAAATAGATAAATGCATCTATTAGCCTCGCATGTAAAAAATACTTATTTCATAATTCTGTTAGCGGGTAGATTCTATAATAACCTGTAAATATAAAGTCTGTCGCCATGAAAGGTTCCACGAGTGTCCAACTAAAACTACAGGATTAGGAGGTTTTGCCTGTGTTTTCACGTAGTCATGAGATTAGAACTTGGAGGTAAGCGTTACCTGGGCTCTGAGGTCAGATTGATTATGAACACCACCAGGTCGATCCTGGGACGCCTCTCATTCACAGGCAGAGGTAAACTCTTAGCAAGCCTCCTGCCAGATACATCAGTCAAAAAAAATAAAGGTTTTGTCTGCCTTTAAACTCAAAATTACTGAAGATGATACAATTACAGTAAAGTTCTGTCCTTCAGGAGCTTCTCTAGTGGAGAGCAGAGAACATCTGAAGGTAGGATGAGAGCAGCACGACTCACACATTCACGACAACGCTGGTCTCCTTCAGCAGAGCGTCGCCTAATCTCAGCTGAAGCTTCTCCTCGTTCTCCACCAGCTGTAAGCAGAAACACACACACAGTCACTGGTGTGTCCTATCCACCATCACATCCTCACCAAAACCCCAGCATGAGAGAATGGGCCTGGATGCCACAGTCTACGATATTACACTAAAATATTTTTTTCTTAATAAAAAGAGATGACTGTGTTTTACTTCCAACGCTGACACTGAAGACAAACAATCCCGACGTAATATCTTAATTTTTATCATTTATGGATGCAGCATTTACATCAGGATGTATGAGCTGGGCAACAGTTATGTCCACTGTGAGCAACCATCTTTGAACAGAGGCGGTGGTTTCAATCAATCAATCAAATTTTATTTGTAGAGCACCTTCTACAACATTATCGGAAGCCCAAGGTGCTGAACAACATCATTAAAAGAAAAACGTTCCCAGTACATGGGCATAAAAGCAGGATAAAAACATAAAATCATAAAATATCAAGCAAACACTGTTACAGATAAAGAGAGATATAGGAATAAGACTAATAGATAAAAAAACAAATGTCGGACAAAATAAAATCAAGCATCTGGGTTGAAAAGAAGAATAGTTAAAACCATAATGTCAGGGCAATTCAAATGACCCTAGCGCTAAAACGCAATCAAATAAAAATGAGTCTTTAAACGAGACTTAAAGACTTGAAGGGATGGTGCCTGCCTAATGCTCAGTGGCAATTCGTTCCACAGAGTTGGAGCCAAAATAGAAAAAGCACGACTACCCCTCGATCGAAATTTCGACCGGGGGATCACCAGAAGTTCCTGCTCGGCTGAGCGAAGAGACCGAGATGGAGCATACCTGTTCAAAAGCGCAGTAATGTACGAGGGGGCACTGCCCTGGAGGGCCTTATAAACGAGAGTTAAGATTTTAAACTGAGCTCGATATTTTACCGGGAGCCAGTGCAGAGCATCCAGCACTGGGGTAATGTGCTCTCGACATCTAGTGCCTGTCAGGAACCTAGCCACAGAGTTCTGCACAAACTGGAGCCGTGCAACCGTGTACTGGGCCAGACCAGCATACAGAGCGTTGCAGTAGTCCAGCCGGGACTGGACGGTGTACGACACCAACTGTCTGCCATCTATAATCCAGTTTTGAGATCCCTTCCCAGATGCCTCAATGCCCACGCATATCCTGGGCCATCTGACCTCAGGAATTCACATGATAGGGTGGGGCAAGGCTTCACAATGAGCTCACCCGAAACTCTGGCTGAATAGGTCCCACACCCACCCTCAATGTGTTTATCTAGAAGATCATCAGGGGGTCTTTTGTTCCCTCCTCGGGGGGGAAACTCCCACTGGATTTAAATCTGGGACTCTCCACCATTTGACCTTAGAACTGAAGAAGTCTCTCGGATGAGAGGTGAAACGTCTTCAAGCAACTCAAAGAAGTCCAGACGCTTTTCTTTCAACGCTCATTAGACTACAATGACCTGGATGACTGAGAACCTTCACAGACCTGGGCAACAGTTGTTTCACTGTGGTCCACCACAGTATCTGGGCCCTGATGATTGCCAGATTTATCTTCCATTCCAGCAGGGGGCCGGTGGACACGTCTCTCCACTTCTGGGCTAATTAAGAGACGTTAGATCCTGGATGGCTTCTAGCTTTTTACTCCCGAATGACACAAAAACTGAAGTCCTAATTCTCAGAAGGCTGACGTGGACCTTGGCACCATTTGAAAAGAAAGTTGTCATTAATCTGGAGATAAAAATACAGGGTGGGCCATTTATGTGAATACACCTTAATAAAATGAGAATGGTTGGTGATATTAACGTCCTGTTTGTGGCACATTAGTATACGTATGTGAGGGGGCAAACTTTTCAAGACCATGGTGGCCATTTTGGATCCAACTTTTGTTGTTTTTTTTTTAATAGGAAGAGGGTCATGTGACACATAAAACTTACTGGGAATTTCACAAGAAAAACAATGGTGTGCTTGGCGTTAACGTAACTTTATTCTTTCATGAGTTATTTACAAGTATCTCTTTGTTCACAGCCATTGACATGTCGAAGAGGTTAACACGTGAGAAGCGGATCATAATTATGTTGATATCTGGTGAACGCAGTAACCAGATATACGATATGTTGTGCAGCCCTACATAAAAGGTTATTTAATACCTTTTCATGCATGCTGACCACAGTAGAACGCATTTTATTTAAATGTCCAGTTTTTCTTCATGACTTGTTTCGCATAATTAAACTTTTTGTTTTTTGTCAGTTGTTCTGTCTTCATAGAAGATACCATACATCCAACCTGGCATTCTGTGTAGCTGTGGTACCTTCATAGAGGGGACATCCACTGAGAAATTGCAACCAACACCAAGACGCTCTCATTCACCTTCTTTCCAACTCTTTGTCCTGTTTGTAGTTCTTCCATGTCTTTCTTGTAGGTATGCGATGACTTTTCAAATTTTCACTTCATTTTTAATTCCTTTCATATGTTTTTAAATTACTTATTGGCTCATTAACTGTGATGCGCTACAGCGCATCTAAATTATAAACTGCACAGATGCAAACTGGGTAGAGGCGCACAGGGTTTCCTTTGGTGTTTGTAAATTTATTTGCCTATGCGTAAGTTTGTTAATAATGATCCCTGCAGATGTGCAGACATTTTAAACATTACGCATCGCAGAGATAACATCCATCAAGATACGATTCTCATCAGTGTCTTGACACTAGGCTTGGGCGGTATTACGGTATTACACGCGGTATTACAAAATAGCGACGTGTCAGTTCCAATAAAGTCATGAAAAACAGCTGTGCGACTGACCAGTTCCTCTATCCTCCCCATACTCCAGCTCTGCAGGGAGAGCGTGTTGGCTGTGTCAGAAAATGACCTCCAGCTAATACAAAGTCAATAAAAACCACAATTCTAAAAAAGCTGGAGGCCAAGTATGAATCTGATTCAGTGCGCAAATTAATGCGAAAATGCACTTTCCTCGACCCTCGTTACCGTGGCAGATATGAGCTTGATGACAACGCACTGGCTGAAATCAAAGCTGAATTACAGGCTGAGATCGTGAGCTTAGAGGGGCAAACAGCACCAGAAGCAGTGGCCATCCGAACCAGAGGAACGAGCACAACCTGAACCCCCACGCAAAAAGATGTCTCTGGGGGCTCTCCTGCAAAAACGAGCCGCTGACGCTGCGCCGGAGGGTCCCATCAGCGCAGAGCAGCGAGCTGGAGCTGAAATAACAGCGTGCTGTTTGGAACCTGTTATTCATGGGGACGAAGACCCTCTTCTCTGGTGGAAATATGCTGGCAGTCGTTTCTAATTAAGTGGAAGTTAGACGGTATTCAAATTTGGATACCGCCCAAGCCTACTTGACACATAAAACTTATTCACTCAAGTGAACTGTGCACTGAAGAGACTCGGACCGCATCTGCGACAGACCAGTTCACAGTAGGGATGACCAGATTCCCCGCTTTGGGCACACCTGCAAGAGTCATTTTTAACAAACACACACACACAGGAAGCTCTGTGCACGTTTGCCTGGTTTGCGTCTGTGCAGTTTATAGTTCAGACTACCCGTTTAATTATAGATCCACTAGGATAAATACAATAGTTGATCTCACCAAATAGAATATTTACTAAGACAATAGAATAGAACTATAGACACATTATTGTGTGTGTGTGTGTGTGTGTGTGTCTGTGTGTGTGTGTGTGTGCGCGCTCTGTCTTCTCGATCCCCAGTGAGTCGTGGAGGATGGCTGCTTATACTGAGCCAGGATCCTCTGGAGGTTTCTTCCTGTTAAAAGGGAGTTTCCCTCTCCACTGTCGCTGCATGCTTGCTTAGTATGAGGATTGCTGTATAGTCACCGACACTCGTCAGTGTGCTGGGTTCCTTATATAGGACACATTATTTCTGATTGGCTTAATGAACTGTGAATTGGAATGTTTATTATGTGAAGTGCCTTGAGACGACTCTTGTCGTGATTTGGCGCTATATAAATAAATTTGAATTGAATTGAATTGCTGTAGCATGTGACACAACTAATGAACCAATAAGTAATTTAAAGCCACATGAAAGTAAACGCCTGAGCAGCCCACCCTGAGTATCTTCAGGAATAACGTTTTGATAAAACATTTGCTTGTGTGGTTGTCTGTTCGGATCTTCACAGCCGGTCAATGAGCCACAAGCAACAAAGGTGAAGACACACTTTATCAGCTCTTGTCCATGGTGCTGAAAGAAAATGACTGGATCACCTGCATCATTGGATGATTTGGTTAATTTAATAAAACAATCGGTTAGTATTATTTAAAAGCTTACGATACAACTCTATTAGCAAAAAGTTAACTATTTTGTGCTTTTAAGTGGAGATCCTCTCAGGAAAGCCCAGCCCTGGAACACATCCTTGCACATTGATAAGTGAGTTGTGGCCATGAATATGGAAAGTTAATCAATTAAAATTTTAAAAAGCATGTCCAGCTTAAAGAATGTTTTATTGTCGGGATGATTCCAGTTCCAGTGTGGGCCTGATGCTAAAAAAATGCATAAATCTGGTTTTACTGAAGTTTCACAAATCACTAACTGTTTTACATAATCTGCTATTAGTCTAGAATAATCTAGTACAGGTTTTAAGAGTGTCTGTGCTCGAGCAGATTAAAGATGGTCAGAGGAGAGAAGAACTGGGTGTAATTGCCCTTTAGCCACTTCCCGAACCAGAAGCTGGAATCGGAAGCTAACTTCAGCCTCGTGGCTTGTTTTGGGGTTTCTTATGTTTAGCCGAACGAAGGCATAACTCGAAACAAGTGCAAAACTTCCTAAATAATGTTTGACAAACAGAATAAAACACGTTAACTGACATGAACGTGTTTTTTAGGAAACCCCCTATTTTAGCAGACTGAATGCAGTACGCAGAAACCTATTTTATGTAGCAGAAGCTAACAAAATTAGCATTTATTAGCTACTTACGTGCTCCTTTAGTTGCAAAATGACGAAAAAAACCTAACTTACCAAGATAATAGCCGTATTCAGTCCAGGGAGTTTACTAAACGGCTTCAAGAGCGCCATAGTAGCAGGAAAATACTTCAAATTGCTCTAGTTTCGTTTATTTACCAAAGCAAGAAAGAGCTGCCGCATCTTTTTCAAATTTCTCTGACGTCATTACGCCTAACGTTTGGCTGCTGTCTGCCACCTGGTGGCCGTACTGAGTGTAGCAACTCAGATTTTACCAGTGAAGCTTTTCATGAAAATTATTTTCTAGGTTTACAAAGGCGGACCGCTACAGGGAGGTCACTCTCCAGAGCCTCCCTGGTAAGATCTATTGGGGTTCTGGAGAGGAGGGTCCATCGGATTGTTGAACCTCCGATTCAGGAGGAACATTGTGGTTTTCGTCCTGGCTGTGGAACACTGGACCAGCTCTATACCCTTAGGGGGTTCCTGGAGGGTGCGTGGGAGTTCGCCCAACCAATCTACACGTGTTTTGTTCAACCCCGTCCGTTGGGGGGTACTTTGGGAGTATGGGGTGCCAGGCCCTTTGATGAGGGCTGTTAGGTCCCTGTATGACCAGTGTCAGAGCTTGGCCCATATTGCCAGTGTGGCAAGGTGGAGCACCGAGGGCCCGGATGGGATTTGATCCCCAGACTCCCGGGTGAGAGTCATGCCCGCTAACCAGTCAGCCAAAGGGACATCCCCTTGGCCAAGTAGCCAGGGCGCATGATCAATCGGGACACTGACAGGACGCTCACACTGTCACATCAGCAGTAGGTCGAGCTCATTTCCGGTGAGAGTTGGACTCCGCCAAGGCTGCACTTTGTCGCCGATTCTGTTCATAACTTTTATGGACAGGATTTCTGGGCACAGCCAAGATGTTGAGGGGATCCGTTATGATGGCCTGAGGATCGGGTTTCTGCTTTTTGCAGATGATGTGGTCCTGTTGGCTTCATCATACATCTCTGGCATTTGCTGGAGCGGTTCTAAGCAGTGTGAAGCAGATGGGATGAGAATCGGCTCCTCTAAATCCGGGACCATGGTTGTGAGTCGGTAAAGGGTAGAATGCCTTCTCTGGGTCAGGGATGAGGTCGTGCCTCAAGTAGAGGAGTTTAAGTATCTCGGGGTCTTTTTCATGAGTGAAGGAAAGATGGAGCGTGAGATCGACAGGTGGATTGGGGCTGCGTTTGCAGTGATGGGGGCGTTGCACCGATCTGTCGTGGTGAAGAGAGCGACTCTCTAATTGCCCTCTGGGATTAATAAAGTATCTTTGAATTCGAAGTCAGAAGGTGAGTGCCAGAGAAACATCTGGCACAAGGCTGATCAGCACCGGTACACCACAGGGGTGTGTCCTTTCTCCACTGCTCTTTTCATTGTACACCAATAACTGCACCTCTAATGACTCAGCTGTAAAAATCCTGAAATTTGCAGATGACACCACTGTCATTGGGCTCATCCAGGATGGTGATGAGTCTGCTTATCACTGAGAAGTTGAGAGGCTGGTGGTCTGGTGTAGTCAGCACAATCTTGAGCTTAACACCCTTAAGACTGTGGAGATGGTCATGGATTTTAGGAAGCTTCCCACAGTGCTGCCCCCCCTCACAATATCTAACAGCCCAGTGTCAATGGTGGACTCATTCAAGTTCTTGGGAACTATCATTTCCAGGGATCTGAAGTGGGAAACAAACATCAACTCCATCCTCAAAAAGGCTCAGCAGAGGATGTATTTCTTACGGCAACTAAGGAAGTACGGCCTACCACAAGAGTTGCTGATCATCTTCTACACTGCTGCAGTCGAATCCATACTTTGCTCATCCATCACTGTCTGGTTTGGGTCAGCCACAAAAATGGACAAATGCAGACTACAGCGTATTATTAAAACAGCAGGAAAAATCATTGGTGCCCAACTGCCCTCTGTCCAGGAACTGTACATCAGCAGGACCAGGAAAAAGGCAGTGAATATTGTCCAAGATGCCACACATCCTGCATCTACTCTCTTCCATCTCCTCCCATCTGGCAGACGCGATAGATCACTGTACACAAAAACTACCAGACACAAGAACAGTTTCTTTCCTTCAGCCATTTCTCTCCTGAATCTGTAGATTCTTTTACCATCCTTTTACTATAGTTTTTAATACTTAATCAGTATGCTTATGGATATGTGTGTGTGTGTGTGCACGCGTGCGTGCGTGTGTGGGTATGTATATAGGTGTATGCGTAAATTAACATGTGTGTGGGTATACATGTTCTTATGTGTTTTTAGGTATTTTTATTCTCATTTATTATGGTTGTTGTATGTTTTAGAGAGCGAACATCTACCGAAGACAAATTCCTTGTAAATGTAATTTTACTTGGCCAATAAATCTGAAATCTGAAGCTCTGAATTTAGAGGTAGATACGTTCCTACCCTCACCTATGGTCACGAGCTTTGGGTAGAGACAGGAAAAATTAGATCGCGGATACAAGCGGCTGAAATGAGTTTGCTCCGCAGGATATCTGGGCTCTCCCTTATTAGAGATAGGGTGAGAAGCTCAGTCATCTGGGAGGGGTTCAGTTGATCCGCTGCACCTCCATGTCGGGAGGATCCAGTTGAAGTGGCTCGGGCGTCTGGTTAGGAAGCCTCCTTGAAGTTTTCCAGGCATGTCCAAATAGGAGGAGACCTAAAGGAAGACCCAGGAAATGCTGGAGGGACCATGCCCCTCATCTGGCCAGGGAACGCCTCGGGATTCCCCTGGAGGAGCTGGCACAAGTAGCTGGGGAGAGGGAAGTCTGGGCTCGCTCCTCAGACTGCTGCCCCAGCGACCCGACCCCGGATAAGCAACAGATAACGGACGGATGTTTTTTAGGTATGATTCACTTCAGCAGCTTGTCTTCAGCTCTTAAACTAATTCTTGGTAATTATTTTTTTTATAAAACACAACAAAAAAACACATTTTGTTGATGTAAGAAATAACCATCATTTGGGTAGAATTGTTACAACACACGTTTATCAGCCTCCTTTACCCATTTAAACACTGATTTTACAGCTCTGTAAAGAGTTTTAATTATTTCTAAACTCTTCAAGATATAAAAAATGAAAGATTTGTCCCACACTTCAACAGAAGCAAAGATTTTATTTACTTTTGAGGTGCCAATCCAAATTAGACCCCTCCCCCCAGGTAAATCCAGTCTGCACCACAGTATCAGCACGAGTGTGTAAATATGGTCTCATCTTTCCGGACGAGGAAACGTATTAAGATGATCCGTTTCGGGGGGCACTGAGCTGATTTTTAAAGAACCCGGTCGTTTCTGCCTCTTAAACGATGCTCGTCGCATTTCTCTAATAAACCCGTCCCGACTCAAAGGCAGCAAACAAAACAAACACATGAACCTTCTGTGGGTCACAGCATCACAAAGGCTGCAACAGAAAATGGAAGATGCCTGTATAAACAAACCAAAATGATAAAAATAGCACTTCATGTGACAAAAATAAAAGCCAAGTTAAATGTGGGCTGCTGCCTGCTCATCCTGCGCCACCGTGAGTAATTCCCTGTTGGGCTGACGAGACGAGAAACTAATAGACTGTGTCCAGTAAACTTTCTCATAGTTGGTGTTACTTCGTTCCCCACCAGCCATATTTACATGTCCTGGCTTGAACATGCACAGAGTCGGATAACAAACGCCCTCGCACCGGCACACGCTTCTTCTCATGCTCCTTTTAACATCTCATCAAAACCAAACTGTTTATATCTCCCCGGACTCTCGCTCCTCAGAGCTGGAGCGTCTGTCCCGCTCCAACGACAGGGATCTCTCTCGTTCCTTGCTCCTGGGCATGTCCGGTGAAACGGAGCGCTCCCTGTCCTCCCAGTCTCCACACTCCACCCTGTCGTTGCGCCACCCCTCCTCCGGGCGCTCCCGCGGCCTCTCCTGGGACAGCGAGCGCTCTCTGTCGCGAGTGTGAGATGAGCCGTCTCTGGAGGATCTGCGGAAACAATCAGCCAGAGTTCCTAAAAGCTGTAAAACTTCAGTTCTCCTGCTCTACAGAATGATCCAGCTGAGGAGGTGCTGGACGGCACCAGCACCTCCTCAGCTGACAGAAGCGTGACTGATGAGCCATCTTCACACCTCTTCTTCTTGTGCCTGTGCGAGTGTGAGCGATGTCGATCCTTGTGTCGATGTTTCCTGTCTCGCTCACGATCCCGGTCCGACCCATCTTCTCTGGAGCGGGAGGAGCGGTGATGTCTGGGGCGATGGGACGAAGAACTTCCCCCTTCCCTGGATAATAAATACAACATAACTTAAAGCAAGTTGCGGTGCGATGAACAGATTAAGGTGACTGCTTTAGATGACCAGACTTTGTTACTGATGTTTAAAGGTTAAAGTGGCTGTTTGACTACATAAAGATTTATCCGTTTGTTTTAATCCTGTAAGATTAAAGTCAGGATGGAAGTTGAAATAATTGACTCTTAATATGGTTTCCGTAAAACTTTGACCAATAATTAATTAAATCCTGTTGCTCAAGCAAGAGATGCTCTTCTTTACTGACGATCGGAGGAAGTTATGATATCGGTGTAGGGCTGCTCGATTATGGCAAAAATAATAATCACAGTTATTGTGACTGAATTTGAGATCTCGATTATTTAAGACGATTTTTCAATTAATGTTGATTTTATTAGTTTTTATTCTGTCATAGAATTGCTCAGGGCACAATCAGGACAAAAATAAGAAACAAGATGATCACTAAAAGAATTCCTGATTCCCAGTATAAAAAGACCAATATACTTATAGCTCATAGTTTATGACCCAAGGGCTAACTCATTTAAGTCTAACCAGTACAGACCCAAATACCAATATCCTGCAAATACTGACAGCAAGAATTATACAGTGGCATTTATAACAAATAAATGCAAATAAATTGATGTTCATAAAATGTTGTATAACATTTATTGAGTCGTGTCAAGGTGCTGAAGGAGAGTGCACTAGCACCGTGTCCTCAGAGAGATTAGTTATTATTTATCAGCGTGAGGAACTTAATCTACCTTATTTATAAACTATTTATTTACAAGTCCATCAGTTAATGTAATAATTGTCCCAACCACAGCTGCACCCCCCACCCCCCACCCCAGTCTCACAGCAATCATGGGCAAGCTGTATGTGCGTTTAGCACGCGCACATTTAGTTGTTTTTAGCGGCTCAGGAGCCCACAGGTATGGTGTGTGTGTCACTCACTCTGGTTAATCCAACAGGGAGCCGGCTCTGAGAGCCGTTTCTATAGCGACCGACACATCACTACATCATTCCCTTTCCTAATGTCCTGAAGAACGGTCGGGAGCGCAGGTGGAGTGTTTAGCTAACCTGCAGGAAATGTCGACGACAGTTATCCAGAAAGTAGCTAAGGGTTACCAGAGATGTTTCTGAGGTGTTCGCTAGATACTTTTAAGATTTAAAAAGTCAAGAAGGGGGTCTGAGAAGCTGTTAGAAATAGCGTCAAAGTCGCTAAGTTGGCAACAGGGAGGAGCGCTTCATTTGCAACTCAGCGCAGCGCAAGTGGGAGGAGCAAATAATCGGCTTGTTTTGTTTTTAATAATCGTTCAAAACTCAGATCGTAATTGGGATTAAAATTTGATTAATTGAGCAGCCCTATATCGGTGAGTGAGAAAATGCAGCATAGTGCAGCGTACTGTGGTGAAATTCAACCGTTTACTTCTAACAATCCAGGAGGAAATGAGTTTCTATTGTTCTTTAAATTATGGTTGTAAATCCAAATGTGACTAGAAAACAGCTAACTGTCTATAGAAAGCTAAATGCATCCTGCAGGAATGAAGTACGTCATTTTTTTGTAAAACAAACAAACAAACGGGTCATCTGCGTGTCATGTCACGCTGATATGAAGACATCTCTGAAGGCAGAAGCAAAGTATTAAAAATCTGTCGTCTGTAAAGAAAACTCATCGTATACCAGTTAACTTTAACGAGCCTTTAACACACACACACACACACACGCACGCACACGCACACACACACACACACACACGCACGCACACACACACACACACACCTACCTGTACCGCTCTCCACTCCTAGATCTTGACCTGCAGCATCAACAACAGACATGAAGATGTGGATTACGCGTCATGCAGACTGAACAGCTTCTTCAGCGTGCAGATTAACCGTTCCGCCTCACCTCCTTCGATCCCGCTCGCGTTCCCGTTCTCTGTCCCATTCCCGCTGTCGTTCCCGCTCTCTCTCTCGCTCCATCTCCCACTGTCGCTCTCTCTCGTCTTCTCGGTCCCGTTCCTCTCGTCGTCTCAAACGCATTCGTTCTTGTTTCTCTACCACAGCTTTCTGCATTAGAAAAGGATAACTGAGGAAAAACTCCAAAGCTCAAACACACAACACTAAAATGCTTTAACTACATTTATTAGATACAGACGCCTTCATGGGCAACTCCAGACTAATGGGCCATTCCCATCTGTACCGGGTCGGCCCGGGCCGGGTAGCGTAGGTTGTTTACATATCTGGGTGGCCTGGTATTTTTCCGGGCCAGCCAAGGCTCATTCTCAACCCTCTTCTCGAGGGGGTCTGCTTCAGGCCGACCAGGGCCAACACACCCACTGCTGACAGCAAATTCACACCTTCCATTAGAGCAAGCCTCTGATTGGTGGGTAGAATCAGCCCACATGGGCTTAAGGCAAGGATGTGTGGAATCAACCGGGCCAGGCTGGGGCCGACTGGGGCTACCCGGCCCGGGCCGACCCGGTACAGATGGGAATGGCCCATAATTATCCTTACCCGTAACTTTTCAAGCTTCTCGCGGATTTCAATAAAACCAAGGTGAAGTTTGCCCCCAAAGTGGTCGGCCAGTCGGCGGTCGTTGTCATGGAGACCCAGGTAGGCCGAGCACACCTCGCACACCCGTAGCTTTTGTTGCTGAAAGCTGGAGGCTGGCATTGAGTTTCTGTAGACATCCTGCAGCAACAGAAACGGTCGCTTTAATTCCACCAGCCAGCTTGTTCAGAACGCTGCTGCTAGAGTCTTCACAAGAACTAAGAGAACGGAGCACATCACTCCTGTTCTTAGATCTCTACACTGGTTACCAGTAAACTACATAGATTTCAAAGTGCTACTACTAGTTTATAAACCACTCAATGGCATGGGGCCAAAAAACATGTCCGATCTCATCCCAGTATATGCACCCAGCAGGGTTCTGAGATCCTTACGTAATGATCAGCTGGTAGAACCTCGGGTCAGAACCAAACAGGGTGAAGCTGCTTTTAGCTACTATGCTGCACACATATGGTACCAGCTCCCCCTGGACCCCAGATGTGCCCCAACTCTAGTGTTGTTTAAATCAAAGCTTAACACGCTAATGTACTCATCAGCCTTTGAATGAACGGTTGACTTTTGCTGCATCTGTAATCTGTGATGTCATAGCTCAACCTTAATTCTGTCTTTTCCTTTTAGCTCCAAAGTATCATTTAATTTGTTGTTCTCATGTTTGCTATTGTGCCATTTCATGCTAATTGTAAAGCACGCTGAACTGCCCTGTTTGAAATGTGCTACTAACTAAAGCTGCCTTGCCAATTAGCCGCCATTTTGGTTGAAGGGTTCCTGTCTACTGCGATGTTTAACGTTTAGGACGCGTCCCAGAAGCAAAGGAATGCTTTGATTACTTTGAGTAGTTACCGAGTCCCGAGTCGATACTTTAGAAATGCATTAAGAAAAAAGGAAAACACACTGGAGTTGTCATAAAAGTTTTTTTAATCATTAATATGTTTGTTTTTTTTTTGTATTTATGTAATTTCTTTAGTAAGTACTTTATTGAGGAACATGTTAATATTAAAAATAAAAATAAATTATTTACCATTTACTTTAATAGGAATAAAGATAAAAGTAGCCTTATCGCTCATATTTTAAATCCTTTAGTCGGTGTGTGGCTGTTTTCAGCAACAGGGATGGCACGGCACATGACGGTGAGCAGCAGAGTAACCTTTTTCTACAAAACACCTGCAGAGCTGCTGCGTTTGTAAAGGTAGGAAGAGAAAGCAGATCGTACAACGACTGAAGGAGACTGCAGAACCCGACGTTTGCAACCACAGACGCTCATCCAGTCTACAAAAGATGCTGCCATCTTGGCATTTTTGCTTTCCGTAGACCATTTCTTGGTTCCTTAATGTATCTTTAGTTTCGGCTGACTTAGCTTAAATGCTGCAGCGAACTGAGCAGGGTCCATCTCGTTAAATGCTCAGTTTGCACACATTACACGTTTATTACTCTCCCTTTGCTGTTCACTTAAAAATGCATCCAAAATACAGACATTTAGTAAACTATGCTTTGTGTTAGCTAACTGCTACATGTTATGGTGCGTGAATTCCCAGACTAGCTTAAATTGTGGGACTTTACGGTGTTGTCTGTGAAACAAAGAATGCTGATGTAGAGGAACTTGTTGAATTTAAAACGAAGCCACTGTTATTCAGTTTGAAAATCTCTATTTCAGGATGAATTTAAGGCAATGTTTGTTGTTTTAAATCGTCAGATCTGATTTTTCCCACCCGGACCTGATTTGCCGCAGATCAGATCGGGAAATATAAAAGCAGGGTAAAACATCTGGAAACTTTCAAAGTAAAAGTCATGGCGTCCAGTTGGAAAGAGGGGTTTGCTTAAGGCAACATCAGGCGAATCTGTGCACCGATCGCCTGAACAGGCCCTAGCTGCCTGATGACGTCTGACAAAACCGAGATGCTTTTTAACCAAACCAAACCACACACACAGACCTCTGCCTCTTTCTTTAAGGCACGGGTTTTCTCCACCTTCTCCAGAAGCTGCTGTGCCTCATCTACGTTCCCCTCACCCCCCAGCTGCTCCGCCTTGGCCAGAAGTTTCCCGATCTCCTCGTTCAACTCGTGGACACGCTCGGCCTTTTCACAGCAGGGGGAACACAAAAGATTAAAGTCAAAGGAGTTCAAGAACATGACATGCTGCTTTCCCCAGGAGAATAAACCCTTTCTGTAATAATACAGGCACATTATCACAAAGGCCTGACAGAACAATGAGCAACTACAACAAAAGTATTTGCCACCTTTGCATCCACTTCAGCACTGATCTCATCCTGCGTCTCTGCTAGTCTCTTCTTAGCCAGCTCAGTCCTGCGGTCGCAGTCGGCGATGAAAGACTGGAGATGCTCTGCAGCCTAAGGGAGAGGGAGAGGAGTCAGACGCCATTTCTACAGAAGCTGTAGACCGATACGGAAAAGCTGATAGAAAGTCTGAGTTTTCAGAGCCATAAGAGGAACGTCCATACAGTAGGGCTGGGGGTAAACGATTATTTTTAAAACGATTATTCTGACGATTATTTTATCGAATAGTCGACTATTCTAATGACTATTTAGAAAATTAATCTAATGATTATTTTTTATTGCACAATTAACAAAAACCAGAAAATCTCAAATAAATTCCTCAAAAAAACTGATAAATTCTTACTGTAAGAGAATAAACACTACAGGCCTTCCATTTTGTATAACACTGCTTTTATTGTGTTGGTTGGTTATGTTCTGGTGACATGTAGAACTTGGGAGAGCAGGCTGCTGCCTGAGAGGTGGTAGAAGATGGAGTGTCTCCATGCTGCTTTGTTTTGGTCACTTATGTGCGTGAGGCGAGTGGTGTTACGACTCTTCCTGGGAAGTTTGGCTCGTGTGCAAAAAGGAAGGGACAATAACGGGATTTAAAAGTTAAAATGATGATCAGGTTTATTTACAACTACAAAAAATCATAAATATTTCCATCCACAGGTTGGGAGTAATAAAACTAATTCTGCCTGTGGGGAATTAAAACAAAGTACAAATAAGTAGGGATGTCCCACTGGGCAAAGATTACTGGGTTCTGGACCAAAATAAGAATCTCCAAAAGTCCAAACTCTAAACTGGGCGGTTAAACCAAACTCAGGTGATATTTTACACTAAACCGAAAACCCACAACACTCTAAATGTAATAAAAGGGAGATCTGCACCACAAAAAACATGAACTCTAAACCAAAACGTAACAGCTTATCCCAACGCAAGAAGCTGTTAGCGAAGATGCTAACAGTAGCTTTACCAACGTTAAGTTCAAGTTATCAAGTTTAAATAAACCAAAAACACCCAGCAAACAGAGCAGCATGGAGGAGAGACTGCTACCACCAAAACAGCTCTCCTAATGTCTGAAAGAAGCTCCTTAATGAAGGGAGAAACGCTCCCGGTGATGTTCTACATCTGCGGTAGAGACGAAGCAGCACATCTGACCCCGGAAGTTGTTGTCCGTTGCCGGGAGACGAAGGCGGGCAAAACAGGAAAATAATCTAGTAGTGGACGGACATTGTTCCGGTCTTCGGTATTTGGCGGAGATGTTAGTGAAGGCGGAGAAGAGGGCGAACTAGAGGAAAAACAGGCAGATTCCTCCTCTATTTACAAACTCCTGGGGATGCAACAAGTGGGCGCGGTGCGTCGACTTCCGGATCTGACGTTTTTAGAATCGAGCCGTCAACGTCGTCGAGGCTTCGCTACAGCCCTACCACACAGGCTGAACCCAACTCACTCAACTGTTACAATTATACTTAATTATTTTTACCCCGTCACCGTAAAACGGCACATTTTAAATTATCTCATAAATTTGAATAAAATCACCCACCAGATCTAGATAAACAGATAAATCTATCAGATACGAAAACTGTGAAACATTAATCTCTCTGAACATTTTAATAAAACGGTTTCTCTGTTAAAATAGCATCATTTAGTCCAACCTGCTTTATGTTACATTTGTAATTTAAGTAGCCAAATGCAGAAAAATAAGAATTCTCCATTTATAAACTCATCACAGAGAAGGATGTAAATAAATAATAATTATGGAGAGTGGCTTCAAACACAATGTTTTAGGCTATCAGCAAGCTTGGAGACCTCATGTTAAAATAGTAAGAGTTGATAGAAGAAAATAAAACACCAGAATACAGTGTGTGTGTGTGTGTGTGTTAGAGAGACTTACGTCAAGCTCAAAGAAGTACTCCCGCTCTTTGGAGGCGATCTCAAAATCTGCTCTAAGGGCCAAGTCGTGGACTTTGGCACACTCTCCCAGGTCCATTCTCTACAGAAACAGTAAAATCACTCAGCTCACTTCACTTATTATCTGACATCATATCAGGAAACATAAATGTGCCAACCACACGCCTTCAGCTGCATCATGATAAGCATACATCAGTGACCATTTTCTGTTACTTTCTTTTAGCTACATCTGAGTTTATGACATTAGAAGTGACGTGTGGTTGTGCATCTTAACTAGCGATGGGTACCGAATTCGGTACTTTTTAAGGTACCGACCGAGCACCGATTCACTTCATTTGAAACGGTGCCTCGTTTCGGTACTCGTCCTTCACAAAGAGAACTTGCCTAGACAGCTGCGCATGCGCAAGAGCGTTATGTCATCGGTCCCTGCGAGCGAGTTGTAAACAGAGCAGCATGGCAGAAAGAACGCACGCTAAAGCTTGGGTCCACTTCACTAAATGTGATGGGTAACTGGGTGATGATGAAACCAGCGACAACGATCTAAGTGAGACATCCTCATCTTAATCTGCTCCGGTAGATAAATAAAATGTTTAAGATAACGTTAGCTTGATTTGTTAGCTTCAGTTTCACTAATGGTGCGTTCGCTTTCTCCTCAGAACTCCGAAATTCCGACTAGAAGAACATGAACGCGCTCTAAAGTTTGGCTTCACTTTACTAAATGCGACGGGTGATTGGGTGAAGATGAAACCAGCAACAACGATCTAAGTGTGAGGCATCATCGTTTAAATCTGCTCCAGCAGTTAAATAAACTGTTAAAGATAACGTTAGCTTGATATGTTAGCTTCCATTGCCACCATTGTTATCAGCTAATGGTGCGTTCGCTTTCTCCTCGGAAATTCTAACTTCCCAGTAGGAAAAATCAAATGAAAAAGGACGGTAAAAGGGAATGAAGATACACAGTAAATTTAGTTCACAGTAAAGATGTTTGCTTCAGTTTAATTATCAGCTTATAAAACTACAAGGACGATGTTAAAATACAAACAGTTGTATGTTATTTATCGTGATATTTATCAAATATGGTTCTATATTGAGAAAAATATGTATTTAATTAAAAAAGAGAATTAAAATAATAAACACTCAAAAGTATAGAAAATTGGTACCGTTAAGTACCGGTATCGATTCGTAGGTACCGGGAATTAGTACCGGATCGATTCAAATGTCAAAGGTACCCATCCCTAATCTCAACTATGCTTAAAATGAACATCAGTTCAAAATCAAGCCATGAGGTGAAAAAGAAGGAAGACAGGAAACAGTTTTTCTGGAGGACTTAAAGAGGAGCCGCAGGAAGATAAGAGACAGACAAGACAGGAAAACAGTATTAAAAAAAAAAAAAAAAAGCGTTTGAAAAGCAAAATTTGTTGCTAAATATTAAAATACCTGGTCGGGACACCGATAACTTTTGATTTCTGTTTGTACCAAACAAAAACTCCTCGTGTCTGATCTGATTTAGTAGCTAGTGGTAAACAATTCTATATCATAGGCCATACAGGTTATACCCCGTACCGTTCACACCATGCTTATTATGAAATTATCAAAGACAACATTCATTTTTTGGTTTTAAAGATAAAAACAGAAAATCCTAGAATAATATGAATATATTCTCAACAACACAATGAGTGTTGGTCATGCAAAATTAACATTATGTTCTCTTAGAGTTCTCTTAGAGAAGTAGACATGAAACCTTTTCTTCTCCACTCTGCAAAGACCTCTGATGAGTCAGTATCTCACCTGCAGTAGACCACAGTGATCTAAGCTAAAGGAGCAGTTCCCCTTTTTTTAACTGCTTCTTAACCTCCATCTGGGGACGTAGATGGCAACAAAAAGGCTAACCTTTTACTGTGCGGGGGTGCTAAATTTGCAGCCATGATTACTAACAGTATTATTTTGACAGCTCAGAAAGTTGAAGCAATAATTACGATAAAAAAATCTTAGAGCTAGATTTTTATGAATGTGACGCCCAAAATGTAAAGGTACAGTACAATAGAAAGGATGTAATTTTTTAAACCTGGCTTTTGTTTTTATTTTGATTATGTGGCGAATAAGACCACAATTCACTAAAAAGGAATTTGTGTGCAATAATTCATAAAACTTGGCTGAATACAGCAAGATTGTTTCAAATAAAAACCAAGTTGGTTTTAGTTCCTGAGTAAAGACCAATATTTTATTTTCAATAGCAAAAGAGCAGACAACAATCAATCCAACAAATAATTGGGAATTGAATGGTCCATTGTAATAAGTCATCCTGACACCCTTGTAATGTTTTATTACTGGCATTCAGTGTTACACACATACGTGTGTAGGGTTGTCACGGTAACCGGTGTAGCGGTAAACCCCGGTAAAAAAGTTGACAAAAATAATAACCGTCTTGTTTTTAAAACATATATTATCTTGGTGGATTACCGTGGCTGTGGTGTAGGCGCGGTGACCCTTACCAGCCACCGTACCATCTGCTGAAGTTGCCGGCGGCACATGCGCGCTTTGTTGTTTACAACCAAAACTTTCTTGAAGCTAAAGCTGAAATAATGGTCAAAGGAGGAGACGGCAGCGCTCAGGACATTTATTATCCCTCAAAGAAGACAAAGTGGGAAGTACGGGCATTTTTTGGATATCTGAAGAATGCCGAGGGACAGTTGATAGAAGACGGCTATCCTGTTTGCAGCACATGCAGAAAAAGTGTCTGTGAAAGGCAGCAACGCTTCAAATCTCATGACACATCTGCGTGACCATCACCCACAACTCTGCAGTCAACGCAAGGCAAGCTAACGTTAGCGTTTTAGCTAAAATGCGTGATCCGAGGATTTGGGTTGAGGGAGAATGCAACGAGTCGCTATATAAAGCAGCCGCAGCGCCGCTACCTGCATATAAACCGTGTCGCGGACACCGCCATGTTGAAATGGCGCTATGCATTACGGGGCTCCCAGGGGCAGATAAGAGTTGGTCTCTCTCCGAGAATAATTATGAATTTAACAATGATTACTGCCTGATGACATTTTCCCACATCTGCAAAGCTCACTGGAAGGACACAAACCGAGGACGATATTTTCCTGATATAGGGTTTATTACTCAAGTAAGGGTAAAAAAGTATCTGATTAGAAGGCTACTTGAGTACTGAGTATCATCTGATCTAACATTTTTAAAATGATGACATTAAACAAACAAAAAATAAGAAGTTATGGACAAATATTGGTATTTTAAAGACTAAAGGGGAAAAATGTAAACAAATAAACAACATAATTACAAAATAACAAATTTTAAGACAAACTGAGGACAATATTTTCCTGATATACAGGGTTTATTTAATTGTCTGAAAATGTAACACGATTAAAAAAAATACCGCGATAATACCGAAAACCGTGATAATTTTGGTCACAATAACCGTGAGGTAAAATTTTCACATCGTGATAACCGTACATGTGTGTGTGTGTGTGCTATATATATCACACACACACACACACCATTGGACCAGCTGATGGGGACTCTCCCTGCCCAACGCTCTTTAACCAACAAAGCGATTTCTGTCACGCTGGCAGAATTGCTCCGACACAACAAAACGACACCTGCAGAACAAAGCTGATGCTACGAGATTTCTTAAGAATCTGCAGACGCAAACCAGTTCCACCTGTGTGCCTGTGGCATCTCTAGGACCGGAACGAGTCAATACCATCGGTCTTCCCTACCGGACCCAGTACCCTGAGGCTGTTCAACATCCTCCTCTGACGTCCTGATCCACGACGAGGGTCGCCTGACGGTGAGGTAGAACACAGATTGCGTCTGAATGCTCTTTAATAAGAACAACTTAGCTTATTGACAAAGCCAAATGTTTTTTCACCCAGAGGGCGTCCTCTCTCCAAGATACACGTTCTGAGACATTGCTTCACCCGCAAATAAAACACACTTCACCTTAGATTCATCCAAACACAGGGTTGTTTTAATACCAAAGCTTTTATAAACTGTCTTTTAAATTGTGTAGTAATAAATTTCTTAACTTTTTTAATTCCTAGATATGTAGTTCATTAACCCTACATAAATCACAAATGTACTTTCTTAGTTCTCCGTTTTGCATAATAGTTTTTAAATCTGATCACTAAAATCATCACAAGAAACAGGTCAGCGTGAGTGAAAAGGTAATACTCACAGTCCCAGACAGAATGTCATGTGGACAAGAATCCAGGAGGTGACTTTTACAGACTCTGTCGTCTGTAAATTTGATCCTCTGCCGCATGGTGTCTCCTGGAGAGCAAAAATCATGACTTTTACAATTTCGTTTTATTTGCATTAAAATGCCCTCCACCTTCTATTACAAAAGCGCCAAAAATAGCCATGAAGTAATAGATTTATGGTTGAATTAACGTCATTAGTACCCCAGCTGCCTGCATGTTTCACTTCTTAGCAGAAAAACTTAGCGGGAGCGAAACCGACAGTATAAATACAAAACTGTAATAACTCCAAGATCTGTGCTAAACATCTGCTTCCTACAAATAGGAAAAATAAAGGTCACGTCCTTATAGCATCTTTGTCTGATCTCAGAATTGTGTGTACTGAAACTCTAATTTCCCTCTGGGATTAATAAAGTATTTTTGAATTGAACTGAATTGTAAACAGAAACAACAGGTTAGCTAGCAGCTAGCTGTCTTCATGCTAGCCAACCTCACGGATGCAGATTAGCTTGTGGCACGACCGAAGCTAGCCGTGACCCTGAATGAATCAGCGGTTAGACAAAACGAGTCGAGCTCACCGTCTCTCCCTGTCCCCATCAGCTGGTCCAACATCGCTCGCATCTGCGCCTGGGCCGACATGTTACTCTAGTCGTGTGGCTTCGTCCTCGCACTTGCTGACAGGCCTCTAGTTGGATCGTCAACAAAACGACTAACTTTTCCCTCCAGGAGGAAAAACTTCACTCATTCAAAACCAAAAACCAATTTGGTTCACTGGAAATCACGCAGACTAAGACTTTTACTAAGTGTAACTTAGTAAAAAGAACAGAATGGCTTCGGGGTGGCTGAGCCAGGGCAACGTCGACTCCACGAGCCGACGCGACTCGCGTGGCGAGTAGAGACAGCAGTGACTGGATTTAGTCAGGGTGTTTGATTAGCCTGCGAAATATGTACACAAGTACGAAACTCTTTCAACTGTTTACATAATATCTAAATGTGTTTCTAGCCAGTGTGCTAGAAGTTTTCAAGTTTGTCCTCTCTTCCGCCTTTCTAGTTCCTCTTTGTGCGCGCGCCACCGCAAAGCGCGCTCTGAAATTCCATTTCCTGTGTATCCCGGAAGTCCAGCAGTCTTGCACCAGTGTTTACACCTTCGCACCAGATATAAAAAATCTCATATTTAACGTTTCTTTGTTATTTAAAAGAAATGAAGGGTTATTTAAAAAAAAAAGAATAAGAAATCCTTAAAATGCTTCTAAATGAGTCATATTCCTGGCCAACAGCAAAGTAGTTCACGCAAGCCGGAAAAAATAACATAAAAATACTCACTGAAACATGGGTCTCAAAAGTGTTTGGAGACGGCACGGTTAAGGCAGAGAGGTGATAGGTATTTTACTGTGCCTGCTCCTGGCCTATGGAATCAGCTGCCTGTCAATATGCTTCTTCTCTGAAGGCTCACTTCTATTCGCTAGCGTTTAACACGACTTGATTGCTGGACATGCACTCTTGTTTACCACTTATTTACTCATTTTTGTTTTAGGTTGTAATGTCTTTTTGGTGTGCCCTGCGATGTACCCTGCTTGCTTGTCCAAATACAACTGGAGATAGGCACCAGTCCCCCACGACCCTGCGTGAATAAGCGGGTTATGAAACTGGATGGATGTATGAGTTTTTGTATGTTTTTCTGTGTATTATCTATGCTTATTTTAAGTTGTGATGTGTCATATTGTTGGTGTGTATTTAGTGTTTTGTCTATGCTTTTTAATTTAACTGTACAGCAGTTTGGTCGACACAGTTGTAGTGCAAATAAAAGTGGATTGGATTGGAGTGTTTAAATAAAAAGTGTCAAAAACGTAAATTATTTATTTCATCGTAATTCTAGTCAAAAACAAAAATATTTCAGGAGAAACGCGGATTAGAAACATGTTCACAATATGAATGTATTAAAAATAGCCTCATCGCTCATAATTCTGATCATTTACTTACGCAATTTACAGTTGTGGTGACCACACACATATATACATAGACACCCATTGACTGGCCAATTGGAGCAGCCGTTATGGCTGGCCACCATTTAAGATGGGTCTCTATTTGCCCCCAGTGCATTTATTTTTATTGAAGAAGGTGTTTACCCAACTAAAAAACACATTTTAATATGCTTTTTCACAAAGTCAGACAAAAGGTATGGCATGATAGGTAAAACCACCAAATAGAAGCGCGGCCGTGTCTACAGCTCACCGCTCCTCACGGGGATAGGTCAAATGCAGAGGAAAAGTTTCGCCGCACAACACACCAGTGTGTGTGACATCTATGGGACTTTAATCTTTAAAAATATAAATATGATTACATAAAACACATTTTAGAAATATTAAAGTACATGTAGGCTACAAAAGTTCGAGAAAAGTCCCACGTGATCTGTTTTCAATAGTACGCTGGTTGTTGCAACCATAGGCTGTACAAACAAGGGCTACTCACTCTGCGTTGACTCCAGTTGGGTTTGGAGAGTGAGGAGACCCACCCACGTCCTCCAGCATTCAATGGAGAATCTATTCATGTCTGGTGGTGACAGGTCATGAAAATCTCTGTTTTCAGATGCTGTAACCACATATCACCACTAGGGGGTGCCCAATTACTCTTATGCGTCACACATCTTGAACCCAACAGACCGGTAGCAGCGCGAAAGTTGTTCTAAAAACATGCTTAATATTGTGAAAGACAGAAGACGGGAGTTGCCGGATTCTGAGGGCGTGGTGATTGGACGCTGGCTGGTCCTTGTTACGGGTAATGAGGCCGGAGAGAACAAAAGGGTGGCAGATCTACCAAGGTGGGGTGCGTGGTCGACCTGTCATTGTGGCACCAGATCCTGGGGGGTTGGATCGTTCGCAGTGGTTTAGGACTGCCGGCGACGAAGATAGTTGAGCAGGTGGCAGTTCCAGCCATAGGAGGGAAGGCTTGACGCCTTCTTTAGGTAGCGAAGGCTGGGAGTAGTTGGGTGTTGGGGGGGGGGGTGAAGGTGTGGTCAGTGGAAGTGGGATGCAGAGGTTTTGTAGCCAGTTCCATAATAAGACTTTTGAAGGAAGTAGGAATCAGAGGCCAGGCCCAAAGGAGGTCAATCAAAGAGCTTGCCACTGCAGCGGAACAGAGCAGTCACTGGCTGTGGCTGAAATGAAGGGATGCAATTTGGGCTGCCAAATGATGACGTGGTGCTTCCGAGTGACACACTCCCGGGTCTGATCAGCCAGGGGTGTGCCAACCCCGGCAGAGGGTGTATTGTGATAAGTGGCCGAAACACCCAATGAGGTCGGGGCACACAACAGAAGATGTGTCACGCCGGTTTCATCACGAAATCTATGGCAAAGCTCACTCCACCAAGTTTTCATTCAATTGTTGTGCTGAAAGGGATCTTTAACAACCAGTCCTAGGAAAATTCTTTGCAACTGTGGCCATGCAAACATTTCCAATGACCAGTGTAACCATATCACTCCGTCCTATCTGACCTTCACCGATCGGGGTGAACGATGATTGATGATTCCAAGAGAAACTGATTGTCCAGACTTGGGGGGGGGGGGGGGGGGCACCTTCGTGCACCAGGACATCAAGTACCCATCAAGTACCTGCACTTCAAGGAAAAGAGCACGCCCCGTATCCAGTGGCTACCCTGGCTGCTTCTCTGATTATTTGGCTTTCTGCAAATAATTGCAAATGATGGGATTGAAGAAAATTTGGAGCTGACCTTTGGTTAAGCCTTTGTTTTATACCAACCAGAAGGCCCACCTACCAAGTGGGCACGAGGTCAGTGCAAGTTAACTGATGGGGATTACAAGTGATGGCCAGTCGTGGCAGAAGGGGGGACAGGCTGTGGGACAGTAACAAGATGGCTTGCTCTTCTCAGTCAGCTCCAGGAGGAGAGCACAAGGCGGACCTCAGGAGATCTGCAGCAGGTATGTGCAGCTGCCTGACCTCCATTTAGAGGCTCAGCAGGACCTCTGCAACCAATGTTGTCATTGAAGTATGAAGTAAATCAACTTTGTTATGATATTCTAATATTATAACTGACACCTGCACACATGATTGCTATTTCCAGTCTTTTAGTCGTTAGAAACTGCAGAAGAACAAAAAGAAAACAATAATTCACTTCCATTAAAATCTTAAACTCTGACCCTGTCTGCATACTGTTTATTTCCAAATTTCCAGTCCAGACTTATTTCATGTGTTTCCATGGAATACAAGTGCATTTCCATGTGATTCCAAACTTCTGAGCAGTTGTCTTGGCAACAGGCCAAGCACAGTGCAATCCTGCAACACTCTTGTTATGGGGCGAGCACTTATAATAATAATAATAATAATAATAATACATTTTATTTCAAAGCGCCTTTCAGTACACCCAAGGTCACTTTACACAAAACACGTAATAAAATACAATAAAACAATAATAAAACCCAAAGAAGAAAAAACAGAGAGAGTACATCTTTGCACTTAACTGTTCTACTACTGTCTCTCACTATTCTAGCAATTCTACTGTTTGCTATCCTTTTTAAGATTCTGACACTTAGGTTTTGAAGTGCATAAGGAAAATGTTCCAGCTCTGAACTCCATACAAAGACCTGAAATGACCCTTGGATCCAGTCCATCTAAAAGCATCTTCTATATCTGGGACTGATGTACACATTCCCAAGTTTGGGGTCAGGACCATGTCATGTGACACGAGACATAAAGTTAGAGGTCCCATACTTCTAAAAAGTAAACAGAATAATAATTCCTTATTACCATCAAGATAAAACTATTGGTCATAAAAAGGGTTGATATTAGTAGGAGCTGTTTGTGTCATTGCTTTGCCCTTGTTATCTCGGCCTAAGTGCACATTGATAGCTATGGAGTTTTACGTGAATGTAAACCTAAACTTTGTAAAGAGAATTTCAGAAAGAGTCAAGCTTGAGAGCTCAAACTTTTTTTAACTCAAGATGTATTCTTAATTTACACATAGTTGTTTGAGCTTCCTTTATTTTGGATGAATGTGAGAAGGAAGGTTGTTATTAAAACTTATTAAATACATTTTAATATACCATTAATCATTTTTCACATCAGATTCAACATGAATTTATTCATGAATCACATTTGAAACCACACAACAATAAAACAAAGTAGTAGGGTAATATACTTACTTTTTTAACATGACTGAACAACTGTATATATTTATAAAACAAATTTCAGATACAGAGAAAATTAGGATGCGGTGGTTTTCTTCAGTCTTATTTTTTAACAAATTACAAATGTATTAATGAAATTTCCCAGACCACCAGCAATATGTTGACATGTGCAGACCACAGAACAAGTTTTATTTAATATCTGCCTTGAAATAATAGCACAGATATCTGTGACAGCTCCGACTTCATGGCTGAGTGGTTTCATCTTACTGATTTAGCCACGCCCACAAAGGGATCGCTGTCCCTGCGGCAGGAAGCGTCTCACTGCGACTGAGAAAAAATGGCGACTGGCGTACTCCGAGTACCGCTGCGGTTTTTCCACAGGAATAGCCGCATTATGAGTCGTAACGCCAACTCAAAAACACCTGATATTTGTAGACCGACTCAGATTAGGACCGCGGTATCCACGTCGTCTGGGGCAATGCTTCCCAAACCAGAGAAAGTGAGTGTTTTTTCTGCTTCGCATCGAGAGTTAATCGACAAGAAGCAGAGTAGGCGGGACGTAGCGCAATGACCAATAGAAATGCAGGAGACGGGATCGTTTTTTTCCGTCAGCCAATGAGCGCCGGTTAAAGCACACATACAGGAAGTAATGACCTGTAATTGCTTTATAAACCAAGGTTGTCGTGTAAAGTTTTGTGTGGGAAAAGGAGACAAATGATCTATGAAAATGTGTTAGTTAGGCGAAAAATGTTTTCATTTTAATGTCCGCCTGTGCAGTGTTTTTATTTTACGTGTAGGTAATTTAATACGAAGAAAGAAAAGATGCGATATGATACTGTAATCTATTCAATCCAAAATACTTTCTTCATAATATCTTATTGGTTCCGTATAATTGTAACGAGAAAAAAGTCAAGCAAGCCAAAAGCCAAACCAGGATTAAAACTGTATTTTATGGTAACATAGTCATAAATATTTCAGTGGAGAATCTGAAAAGCCTTTTTCACATGTCAGTGCTAAAACTTTGCAACTTAGGGATTCGAGACAACTTTTTTAACATGATCCCAGTGATTTTAACGCTGTTTTACTGAGGTGTAGCAGGTGGGACCCATCATTTATTCTTTTGTTCTGCAGACACCTTTTGGTCTCATCAGGATGACGGTGGTGGTGGTGCCTTTTCTTTATGTGGGAACTCTGATCAGCAAGAACTTTGCTGCTCTGCTGGAGGAGCACGACATCTTTGTACCTGAAGATGACGACGATGATGATTGATGATGATGATATGCAACGTTAAAAGAGGTGAATGGAATGTTTCCTTGAGCCACACCTGACGAAACATGATGCCTGAGACCTTTTAGCTGTAATCTTATCCTGCATAGAGGGTGTGTCAGCAGCATGTTAACCCTTCAAGAGCCAAAGCACCCGCAGAGCGTTTCTGTTTGCTAATTTGTTGTAAAAATGTGTATTCACAGGGCACCTTGCAATATGAACTGAAAATACCAGCTGGGACGAGAACGTTGGGGAAGATAAGCACTTTGACTTCTACAGGACGTCTTTCAGATCCGCTCATCTCTTATCTGCTCTCTGATATTTATCCCATTTTGAAAAACATCCGATCTTGTGAATCAGAACTAGTAGCTCTGCTTTCGCTCTTGTTTGCATGTTTGTATTCGAGTCAACTTAAATAAACGGAGTTGTTTAAAAATTGAAAATATGTGTTTTTTTATTTATTTATTTGAATGCTTAATGGATTTACAATAGATTTTCTAAGGGGTTTGCTGAATGTTCTGCACTAGCTGACAGTCCTTGTTCCTCTAAATAAGTCTTCAGGTTTGTCTTGTTGCCTCCTGGAGTGCAGCATTGGTCAGTTTCAGATGTTCGTTGAGGGAGCTCTTTTCCAACTGGCTACGACCCTTCATGTTGCTCAGTTCCACGTAGGCCTCCTTATAAAGCTTGTAGGCTAATTCTTTCTCCTGGATCAAACACAAAGAAACTAAATACATATATATATAAACTCAACATTTTCTTTATATTAGCAACACAGGAGTTCATTCGTAGGACCTACCTTGGTAAGAGACTGCACTTCATTTTGTAAGCAGCTGACTTCTTTTTTGAGGTACTGCACTTCATTTTCTTTAGCCTTTAGCGTCACCTGAAATATTCACAATGTTAATCTGCTGTGGGTATTGTTAAAAAATGGAAATTAGTTTTGTAGCAGTTCACAGGCAGACAAATTAAGTTTCTTTTGGCTCTTACAAAAAAGAAGGCTAATCTGCGTGTCTGTAGCAGTTTTACAGATTTTTTTTCAGATGTGCAGTGACAATGCAAGTGTCCTACCATCTTCAGCTGACCACCAAATTTATATATTATTGAGTATTTCTGCTCAAATAGTGCCAGTGCTTGAGAAAAGTCCACATAAAGAAATTCAAGTCAAGAAAATTCCTGACTGGAAAAAAGCTAAAAGTTCCTAACTAGTTTCTAAAGTCAAATACGGGATAATTTCCTATGACTGTTTTATCCTAATGATGGAACAAGTTCACTTGTAAAGATTACTTTGACTATGAACAGAGACTTTATATTTAATGTACTATTTTATTAAAATCTGACAGTTGAATTACAGAATTGGATTAGATTCTCAATCCTGATGCACTGCTAATCTAGATTAGATCAAGATTTGAATATTTCATTCAAGTCCACAGAATCAATAAAGCTGAAATTATACTGTAACAATCTCTAAGTCAGATATTAGATTGTAGAGTAAACTTCCTTCGCAGATCATAAACATATCCACATAGACTCTCTGTGTTAACGAGGTTCTGGGGACATAACATCACTAATGTGTGGGCTGCCTGTGTTTTTTCATAATTTAGAGCACGTGTCAGACACAAGGGAGCATTTTTATGTGGCCCGTGAGATAAATATCAAAAATATATTAAAACTGACCCTCTGGCCGATTTTACCGCAAAGCCTACAACTCCCGTGATGCTTTGCGGCGTTAGCGCGGAGCCAAAGCGCCCCCTCCTTTGTGTTTTTTCCAGCTTCTGCTGCCGGTGTCTGCTAGCCTGTCAAGCCAGACTAAATAAATGTATTATTTAAACTTTGCAAAGCAAGAATTTGGTCTAGTTCACTAGGCTAGGAGTCTGCAGCTCCGCTGTCTCGGACAAACCAAACACTCCTCTCAGCGCCGAGTTTACTCGGCTATTTTCTGACGTTGAAGCCCAGAAACGGAGATTCTAGCCGCTCAGTAATGTGTTCACGACTGAAAGAGAAAGTTTTCCAACTAACTTCCAGACAGAGCCGATATAACTCCAGCGAGCAGCGACACGCTCAAACCAGCACGGCTCTGTGGCTGCTGTCGTTGTTATTTTTCCTCTCCGACACACAACAACGTGGTCAAGCTGCTCAGACATGTTCATCAGCACAAACCTATGTGAGCACCTGTTGTCATCTAATGTTGTCATTATTATGATGAAGATGAACAAAACAACAGGAGTCTCCTCCTCAGCTCAGATCAACCCCATGATGCAGGTATCTGGCTGGAACAGGTGAGCATCACAGTTAACCAGTGGAGCAAACTGAGCTTTAAATATGTTGGTTTTATGCTCTTTTTCTGCTCCAAAACATGAAAGTTAACAGGTGAGATGTTGCATTTTCATTTAAGATAAAATGATATTTTTATTTTGTTGTTGGCCCGTGAGAAAAGATTTAACCTACAGTAAACAGGAAGTGGAAAGGCTGCAGATAGATGAATAGAATAGAAAATCCCTTTATTGTTCCTCAGTGGGGAAAGCTAGACGTCACAGCAGCGATGACACGTATTACAGGAGAAAAAAGGAGAATAAAAAATAAGAAAAATTAATAAACAAGAAAACATAAATCCTGAATAGATTTTAAAATGCTGATTATACCACAAGTAATGAATACCACTGATGCCTTTTATTTAAAACTGACTTGCTCGTGTGTAATTTGGTTATTCCACATTCAGTGTTAATGCAAAAATAAGTTTGTTTCCAAATTAAAAGGTTCAAAATTGCATACATGTTGATAAAGAAAATGTGCAAATTTGCATTCGCTTTTTTAGAAAAAAATCAAGTTTGGCCCGCAACTCGTCCCAGATTTTCATTTCGGCCCTGTGTGAATTTGAGTTTGACACCCCTGATTTAGAGTATTCCAGATTAAACTGCTGCTCTAGAGATGTGCAACCACTAGGTGGCAGCATGCGCTGCAGCGTGGTGCTTGTGGCTGCACACTCAACAAAAGGAGGTCATGAGATATAAAAAGGTAAGGCATGACACTTCTTCTGATGGGCGCTATTTCTGAGCTGCATGGTGGCGCAGTGGTTAGCACTGTTGCCTCGCAGCATGAAGGTTGCAGGTTCCAAACTCGGCTGTGGCCTTTCTGCGTGGAGTTGCGTGTTCTCCCCATGCATGCGTGGGGTTCCTCCGGGTACTCCGGTTTCCCCCACAGATCACAACATGCCCTACAGGTTAAAAATTGTAAGTGGCTTTGGATAAAAGCGTCTGCTAAATAAATAAACATAAACATAAACTGAGCTTAAAGACAAACACAGCACAACTGCTTTGGCCTATTTGTTTGGACCTAAGTGTTTCAGGGTCCCACCGTGAGGCATTGTTACTCTGAGTGATGACTGGAGTGTCACTGTTGAGTAAATAATGCTAGGCTGGGATCTTTATGACTACTTTGACAAACTAAACTCTTCTGTACCTCTAAACCTGATGCAGAGTCCTCAGCTTTGCAAACAGGTCCCACATCTGACCTCTGACCTGTGAGGAAATAACGCATTCGACTGATCTCTTCTGCCAGCTTGTTCTTCAGCTCCTGGAAGAAAAGGTTAGGAAGAACTATTAGAAATGCAAACAGTATAACTCTACAGTATGATGGAGGTGGAGGAGGGGGGCAGACATGGTGGTGGTCTGGGACTGCTGTGCTGCTTTAGCAACTGGAATTCTGATAGAACATCCTGATGAAGAATATCTGAACTTTGACCTTCGTTAGTGTAGTATATACTACAGTTAGATGCTTTGAAAACCCTCCAAATGTGGCCGAATTCTAATAATTTTGTAAAGAAGGATGGGACAACATTCCTCCACAGAGATGGGAGAGACTGGATCCAGTCACTGCTGCCTCTGGCGCTCCTGTTTCAGGAACTAGAAGTGAGACAGAGAAGAGGGGAGCAGAAAACACCGGAATTTGGAGTCTTATTTCCTGATATTTAGACATCTCTCCTCTGATTGGACGACAACAACGCGACTCTTTCACTGCCTCCATTTGCTCAGCATTGTGGAGAGCATATCTCCACAAATAACACAAGCCTGGAGGAGTTCTGCCATGTGAAAGAAAGAAAAGAAAGAAAATGATATTTTATATTTTGCCTCTCAAGGTAAAAAAATGATAAAAACAAAAACAATGAAAATGTAAAAATGTATTTTAAAAATATTATTAAAATATGTTTAAACTCAAAATATAACAAATTGTGATGAAAAAATGTAAGGAAAGGGAGAGAGAAAATGAATATAAGAAAGAGGGAATCAGTAGATCCCAGGGAAGGCGGAATAAGAGCAGAATAAGGAAAGGGTGATGATGAAGGTCACAGCAAAGCCTGAACAGGTGAGTCTTCAGCTGCTTTTTAAAGGAGACCACTGAGTCCACTGATCTCAGGCTCAGGGGGAGTCTGGGGGCCACAGCAGCAGATGATCTGTCACCATTGGTCTTTAGCCTGGTGCTGCACACCCAGTAGGCTTTGATCACTGGACCTCAGGGACCTGCTGGGGGTGTAGGGACTAAGAAGATCACCAATGTAAGATGGTGCTTGTCCATGTAAGGCCCTATAGACCAGAACCAGGATCTTGAAATGAACCCTGAAGCTGACTGGCAGCCAGTGAAGCTGGAGGAGAAGCGGGGTGATGTGGGTGTGTTTGGAGGACTTGGTCAGAAGCCGAGCACAGGCGTTCTGAACCACCTGTAGACGGTTCAGGGAGGTTCTGCTCAGACATGTGAAAAGAGAGTTACAGCAGTCTAAGCGTGAGGAGATGAAGGTGTGGAGAACTGTCTCAAGTTCAGTTGTGCTGGGAGTGAGAATGTGTTGGATAAAAACATCCATTGTCAACTACCTCACAGAAAAGCACCAGGATCCTGTCACTGATGCTCTGTTAGACATGGCATCTCTTGTCGATTCCAGATTTAAATCCCAGAACATTAACACCACAGAGAAAGAGCAGAGGCTGAGCAGAGCTGTGGCTGATCGGGAGTCTCTGCTGACCCCTGAATCAGAGCACCCAGTGCCCGCTACCTCCTCCACACCACAAAGCCAAAGCCCTGAAACACAGCCAGCAAAGAAAACAAGGAAGTCGTTGACCTGCTTTTTTCAAAACTGCAGCAGTTCCCTCAACATCCGCTGAAGAATCCACACAGAGAGAGCTGATTGAAAAGGAGCTGCAGGCCTACTTGTCCACACCCAATGTGGATAGTGAAATGAATCCACTTGAATGGTGGAAGACCCACGAGGTCTTTTTTCCAAAAGTGAGTCAGCTTGCTCAGAAGTATCTTCGCATCCCTGCAACAAGTTCTCCCTCTGAGCGAGAGTTTAGCACTGGTGGCAATATTGTCACATGACAAACTCATCTTCCTGGCAAAAAACCTGACATGTCTTGTTTTAGTTTTGCTTGGATTGATGGAAGAATAATTTTCTTCACGACATTACTCCAGTGTTAGAACTGCTTACACAACGCTAACTCTGTTGCATTTTATTAAGAAACTTTATGTGTGCCTGTTTATTTCATCAGTGTTTTGAACAAGTTAATGTTTGCACAATACGTTTGCAATTCACATGTTTGCATTTTAAATATGTTTACGAATTTAATTTATTTTTAAGTTATTTGAAAATCGAGAAAAACTGATTTTTGTAATTGTTTCTCTCAGGACTTTTATCATCACTGGTGTGAGTTTACAATATTAGTGTGTTAGCACTGTGTTGATTATCCCTAATTTGAATAAATGCTTATTTATTCAATGTTTCTCTTCTTTAATATGCAATTAAAGTTATGTATTCATGGATAAAAAAATTGTGATAAAATCAAAATCGTGATAAAATATTTGAAAAATCGTAATATTCAATTTTTGCCATATCGCCCAGCCCTATTTGGGAACCAGCTTGTCTGGGGCCCAGATGAGGATCTCAGTCTTATCTTCATTCAGCTGTAGAAAGCTCCCACCATCCAGGTTTTAATAGAGTCTAAGCAGGTGTGTAACATCTGCAGCTTAGACATCTCATGGGGCTCAAAGGAGATATACAGTTGGATGTCATCTGCATAAAGATGGTAGGAGAGTCCTTTAACCCTCTGGAGGCAGGCATTGCAGATTTGCATTGTTAAAACTTAGCTACCTGGTTACTCCACGTACATATTTCATGAGCATTTTTTAACTGAGAAGTACAGTAATCCCTCGCTACTTCGCAGTTCGTTCATTGCGGATTCGCTGCTTCGCGGATTTTTTCTTTGGAGCATTTTTCAGGGGGAATTCGCAGATTCGCGGTATTTTTCACTGATTCGCGGTATTTTTCTATGCGAAATATCAAGAAATTCTTGTTTTTTTTCATCAATTTCATCATAAAATGCACTTTTTGTAATAAAACAAAAAAAAACCAAGTAAAAAAAAATTTTCTTGAATTTTACCCACAAAAGAGAATGTGATCATACGATAATTCAATATAGTACTGTATGTCAGACAGGCCGGCTGGATTCGGGAGCTGAGCTTGTAGGGAGCGTGGTTTCACAGATGCAGAAGTGATAGCGTCGGTGAAACGCCGGCTGATCTAGGAAACCCCCGAGCGTTCGAGCGTCAACGAAGTGACACGTAAATGCCGGGCTTTCCAGAAGTAAGTAAGATAACTTACTATGAGCTGATAGTTCGTTGGATTGATCGGTAGGTTGGAAACTCTGATCATGAATCTGAAGAAATGATGAGTGAGTGGTGAGCTGGAAAGGCGACTTCCGTTTATAGCCGCGGTTTGTGACGTAGGTGCGACGTGGAGGGAATCCCCGCGAGGGGCATGCTGGGAGTCCCTACTTCGCGGATTTTCACCTATCGCGGCCAGGTCTGGAATGCATCTACCGCGATAAACGAGGGATTACTGTAACCATGAAGGACTTAGTTGTTAGTCCTTTTATTTTGAGCCTGAGAGGGTTAAAAGAGGCTCAGGATGTGATGAAGAGGAAGCAGATAGAGCAGGAAAAGCAGAGGCCCCAGCACAGAACCTTGTGGGACACCATGAGTGAGGGAGGTGGTGGAGGAACTAAACTTGGAGACGGCCACAGAGAAGGAACGCTCAGACAGATAAGAGAAGAACCACTCCAGAGCAGATCCTGGCCTACCCAGTCGCTCCCACTCAGAGAGTGTGGTGGAGCTGCTAATGCTAACGTCCGAGACGTTCTCTGCTGTTTCCTGGACGCTAAACCAACAACAGCCTTCCCCGTTGCGAGTCAACATGGGTGAGTCCGTGACGGTACATTTTCAGTGTGATGAATCGGCAGCTAATGCAGGAGATAGGGGTAGAATATTATTTTCACGTTTAGCTTGCATCTTAAACTCAGAGTGACCAATAGTATTTCAAAATGAACAAATAAACACTGTTTTTCTCAGTGAACTTGGTCTTTAATAAAGAAACCCATCTTTTGGAAACTACCTTTCCTCAGAGCACCTTTGTCTGATTCTGAGGTTTGTTTACAGACCAAAATATTGAAATGTAACAAAAAGTAATCATAAGTAAGGAGAAGTACTTTTTCCCAGCGCTGTGATCTAAAGTCCCAAACCTTGTTCTCTCTCTGAAGCTGCTCCAGATCTCTCTGCTTCAGCTCCAGCTCCACGTCTCTGTTCTTGCTGCTCTGCTCAGCTCGGTTCAACTCCTGGCACTTCTGGAAGAAGTTTTCTGACAACACATTTAACTCTCCGTGCAAGACGTCCGCTTGGGGCCTGAAGAGCACGAACACAAGTCTGGAGTAAGCTGAGAAGCATTGTCACGTTAGGGGTGCTGCAGAGTGGAGAGCATCCCGAGCCTGAGAGGAAGTTGTTATCAGCAGGATAACGGAGGCCCGGGGTAAACTTACATGTGACCTCCATGGGAAGAATCCATGAGAGCTTCTCCTCCAGACAACCTTCTGACCTTCTCCACCTCCTCTCTGTGAGCTGTTTTCAGAGCTTCAATAGCTGTGATGAACAGTTGGGTTGTTAGTGAACAGAATTCTGTTTGACTACAGAGTAGGTGGAGACATGGAGGACTTCTGGTCTAACCTTTACAAGCTGCCTGGCTCCTCTCCTGCAGCATCTGATCTCTCTGCTCCTCCAGCTCCTTCTTCTCCCTGACATGTTTCTCTTGCAGCTCACGCAAGGTTTTCTGATGAGCTGCTTCCATGGCTTGAAGCTTGGCCCTACATGGAGCTCCAGGGCCACAGGGGCTCTCAACGTCCATCTCCATGGCTGCATGCTCCTGTTTAATATTCTCAACCTGCTTCCGAAGAGAGACGGCCTGGGCGTCAAATTTACAAAGTACAGAAATAAGGAGAAAAGGATGATACATGGAAGGTTAACTGACTTACTCCCTTTTGAAGAACATCAGCTGTGGTCATTTGGGGGCTCTGAGCACCATTTACTACAAGACTATCCTTCTGTGAATCACATGAAAAGGTTTGTGGACCAGGAACAGACCGCTCGGCCTCTTCAGAGCTGTGAGGAAAAGACTGAGGACCAACAGGAGACTCTGACACTTGCAGGGAGCATGACTGATAAGCCTGGGGTCCAATGAAAGACTGGGCACACATGTCCCTGAATGACAGCGTCTCAAGTTCTGCCCACTTCCTGTTGACATCTGAGTCTTCGGTTTCAATAGCAGGCCCATGGACACTCCCCTTTTTTAGCTCCATGGAGTCCCACCTGCTGCCCATCTCACAGGGATGGACCTCCTC
>NC_091747.1:70966529-70999029 GCF_043380555.1 Nothobranchius furzeri
TTGGCTCTTACTTGCGCATGGAGAGATGCAGCTGAGTCCCGACATCTTTCTCTTCTGTCCCTCCCTCTTTCTCTCCCCCTCCTCCTGCTGTCTGACTCCGGCCTTGGACCGTAGACATCCGTTTCATCAGGATACCTTCAGAGACAGACACAATTAAAGTCTCACAGCTGCCCCTCATGCCGGAGTGTTAAACTAAAGTTAGCCTATGTTGTGAGAAGAGGAGGAGTGATGATGGTGTGTAATGACTTTACTTTGGAATATTTGTAGTTTATGTTTCAAAGTGATAAATGTGAAGTTGATTATTTTGTAGGGAAGAAGTTTTTTTTGTAGAGCCGATCGGAGCCAAATCTATGTGGGCAGGTAGGACCAGCACGTGCTGCACCATGGACGTAATTTTGGGGGGGGGGGGACAGGGGGGACATGCCCCCCCACTTTTTCCAAAGTCAAGTTTTGACCCCTGCACTTTTTACCATCCAAAAACAATATTACGCTATATTAAATTCACACTGGTTGAGCTCTAGGACCAAGCAGAAAACAACCGTTTGTGTTGAAGCCTGTTTCCCATTAGAACATACTGTAAAGATACCCCCCCCCCCCCGTGTCCCCCCCACTTCTAAAGTGAAAATTACGTCCTTGTGCTGCACTGTTTAACAGTGTGGGATCTATCTTTTGTTTCCTAGTGGTGATTTGTTGTTAGTGCATCTGAAAAATGTCTTGCAAAAATGTGCCCCACCAAAAGAAAAAGTCACCAGCTGCCACCAATAAGCTGGGCGTAAACATTGAGACGATTTTCCTCTTGTGTGAGAATCTTTGAGGTTGGAGAGAGTTTTGCATCGTGTGTCCTGTAGTGTGCAGGCTGTAACGAGAGCCGAATAACACCCCACCACCAGCTCCCGGTCAGCAATCATGTGATCACTATTTATCAAACATGTTTGAGTTTTTGTTTGTTCCTCGTGAGGGCATCGCACTGTAGAAGCAGCTCTGCAACCCAAAAATTCCAGAACCACCCACACAGCACATGCTCCAACCTGGATCCACAGTTATTTCCTCTGTCAACACACATCCGTTCCCATTTTTCTACTCACACAATGACAAGGATTGCCAAGAAAGCATGTTTTCTATGTTTACGTCAAATGAAACCGATCCGAAAACTTTCTTTTGTCTTCTTTCTCCAACTCCCGTAAACTCCTGCGTGTTCTTCTATGGAAAGCTGGAAGGACAACAATGACAACACAACAGCCTCCGCATTTTCTGGGTGTTTGGACTTGAACGTCCAATGTGTTTTGTTAAAATGACTATTTTTAGCATATTTTTAGGTCTGATGTGTTGCTACCACATGTATAACAGTCAGGTCGCATCTGAACATTGGGTTGTACACTGTACAACTGTACAAGTCGTACAGTTTGAGCCGGAGCTGAATGTTACAAGGGAAAATGTTGCACAGTGTACGCCCAGCTTAACTCTGAGTTTTACATGCAGTCTGAACATGAAAATAGTCTACTACACTGATCTCCTGCATTAGCTTCTGATAGGAAAGTGATGGCAAAACTCTAGGATTAGAAAACCTCGACAGACCAGTCACTTAACATTCATGGACTCACCCATCTAGACTCCCGACGGGGAAGGCTGTTGTGGGTTTAACGTCCAGCAAACAGCAGAGAATCTCTCGACTAGTAGAAGCTAATAGCATTAGCAGTTCCACCACACAACAGAACTCCTTCAGGCTTGTGTTATTTGTGGAGATAAAACAGTTAGTCAGAGGAGAGATGTCCAAATATCAGGAAATAAATGGTAAAATGATAAATGACCTGAAGGGTGAGACAAAGTTTGGTACAGAAGAGTTCATGGAAGGGAAATCAAAGAGCCAGAGTACCCAGCCTGGAGGGTTACCGAGGTCCCACCCTGGAGCCAGGCCTAGGGTTGGGGACCATGAGCGAGTGCCTGGTGGCCGGGCAATCCCCCATGGGGCCCGGTCGGGCCCAGCCCGAACCGGATACACGGGCTCATCCACCTGTGGACATACATCCTGCAGGAGGAATATGAAGGGTCCGGTGCAATGTGGATCGGGTAGCAGACCAAAGCGGGGGCTTTGGTAGTCCGATCCTCGGACACAAAAACTGTATTGGGACATGGAACGTTACCTCTGGTGGGGAAGAGCTGAAGCTTGTGGAAGAGCTTGATTGGTACCTCAACACATACTGTAGCATTGGCTTTGGAGCCCAAGTCCTTGAGAGGGGTTGGACTCTTTTTATGCTGGAGTTGCTCAGGGTGAGAGGCGGAGGCATGGACGTAATTTTTTTTTGGGGGGGGGGGACATGTCCCCCCCACTTTTTTCAAAGTCAAGTTTTGACCCCTGCACTTTTTACCATCCAAAAACAATATTACACTATATTAAATTGACACTGATTGAGCTCTAGGACCAAGCGGAAAACAACTGTTTGTGTTGAAGTCTGTTTCCCATTAGAGCATACTGTAAAGATGCCCCCCCCCCCCCAGTGTCTCCCCCACTTCTAAAGAAAATTACGTCCATGGGCGGAGGCCTGGGTGGGCTTTCTGTTAACCCCAAGACTCTCTGCCTGTGTGTTGGGGTTTTCTCCCGGGGTCGAAAGGGTACCTTCTCTGCGCCTTCCGGTCGGGAAAAGGGTCCTGACTGTTGTTTGTGATTATGCACCAAATAGCTTTCAGCTTGTTGTTGGACATCTGCGCAAGCCGCAGTTTGGCCATAACAAACACCATGTTCAAACATGAGGATGCCCATCAATTTACCTGGTACCAGGGCAGCCTAGGCTACAGGTCAATGATTGACATTGTAGTTGTATCATCTGACATGAGACGGTATGTTTTGGATACTCTAGTAAAGAGAGGAGCGGAGCTGTCAACTGATCACCACCTGGTGGTGAGCTGGATCAGATGGCAGGGGAAGATGCTGCGCAGACCTGGTAGACCTGGGAACGCCTGGCAGACAAACCTGTCCAGATGGTCTTCAACTCCCACCTCTGGCTGAGCTTTGACCTCGTCCTGAGAGCAGTGGGGACATTGAGTCTGAATGGGCCTTGTTCCGCTCTGCAATTGTTGAGGTGGCTGTTGCTAGCTGTGGTCGCATGGTGGCCGGTGCCAGTCGTGGCAGTAATCCCCATAACCGCTGGTGGACACCAGAGGTTAGGGGAGCTGTCAAGCCGAAGAAGGAGGCCTACAGGGCGTGGCTGGTCTGTGGGTCTCCAGAGGCAGCAGACAGTTACCGGAGGGCCAAGCGAGGTGTAGCAGTGGCAGTTTCTGAGGCAACATCTCGGGTGTGGGAGGAGTTTAGTGAGACCATGGAGAAAAACTATCGATCGGCACCAAAAAGGTTCTGGCAAACCATCCGGCGCCTCAGAGGAAGAAGGCAGCAACTTGCTCACACTGTTTACAGTGGGGATGGGGAGCTTTTGACGTCAACTGGGGCTATAGTTGGGCGGTGGAAGGAATACTTTGAGGAGCTCTTCAAACCTACCGACACACACTCCGAGGAGGAACCAGAGCTGGGAGACCTGGGTATAGACTGTCCAATCTCTGGGGCAGAAGTTGTCGAGGTAGTCAAACAACTACGCAACGGCGGAGCCCTGGGGGTGGATGAGATCCGACCTGGGTATCTCAAGGCTGTGGATGTTGTAGGGCTGTCTTGGTTGACACATCTCTGCAACATTGCGTGGTCATCAGGGACAGTTCCTGTGGAGTGGCAGGAGAATCTCATCTCTGCTTTATGCGGATGATGTTGTCCTCCTAGCTGCATGAGGCTCTGACCTAATGCTCTTGCTGACGATGTTCGCAGCCGAGTGTGAAGCGGCTGGAATGAGGATTAGCACTTCCAAGTCTGAGACCATTGTTCTCCACCGGAAAAGGGTGGCTTGCCAACTCCGGGTTGGAAGAGAAGTTCTGCCTCAAGTGGAGGTGTTCAAGTATCTCGGGGTCTTGTTCACGAATGAGGGTAGGAATCTGTGGTGAAGAAGTTGCTGAGCCGGAAAGCATGGCTCTTGATTTAGTAGTCAATCTACTGCCCAGTCATCACCTATGGTCATGACAAGGCGGATACAATCAGCCAAGATTAGTTTTCTCTGTGTGGTGGCTGGGATCCCGCCTTAGGGATAGAGTGAGGAGCTCAGACAGTCGAGAGAGACTTGGAGTAGAGCCGCTACTCCTCCATATTGAGAGGAGTCAGTTGACATGGTTTGGGCATCTTGTTACGATGCCTCCTGGATGCCTCCCCAGGGAGGTGTTTCAGGCATGTCCTGCTGGCAGGATGCCCCCTGGTCGCCCCCAGGCATGTTGGAGAAAGTACATCTCCAATCTGGACCAGGAGCGCCTATAAGGGTCCTACCGGAGGAGCTGGTGAAGGTGGCTGGGGAGAGGACAATCTGGAATTCCCTAGTTGGGACGCTGCCCCCGCGACCCAGACCCAGATAAGCGGAAGAAGATGAGAGACAAGAGAGCTCTGTATTTGGCCCGTCTTTGTATATCACCTTCTTAGGGTTCTTCAACCCCCCTAGGCACTTCACAAAACTATCAGTCATTCACCCATTCACACTGTGGTGGGATGAGCTACAATGTAGCCCCAGCTACCCTGGGGCACACTGACAGAGACAAGCCCCGCCAAACACTGGCGCCACTGATCCCTCCGACCACCACCTGCAGGCAAGGCGGGTTAAGTGACTTGCCCAAGGACACAACAGCAGCATTCTCTGAGTCAAATAAGACTCCAAATCCTGTGTCTTCCGCTCATATCTGATCTGGCTCATTTCTACTTCCAGAAACAGGTGCACCAGAGTTTCTGTCCCCAAAGTAAGACTTACGAGGCATTCGTTCCAACTAGAGACCACTGCAAATGTATTAAAATATGAGTAAAGATGATCTTTAATGGCCAAAAACAACCCCAGTAGGATCATTGCGTGAAAAGGTTCAATATCCTAGGCTTAAACACACACACACACACACACACACACACACACACACACACACACACACACACACACACACACACACACACACACACACACACACACACACACACACACACACACACACACGAAAAGCTTATCACTTATAATTTTCAGCATCATTATTTATTCCTGAATTCGCGCAGGATTTTCTTCTAAATCTCCCAGCATGACTCATCAAATCTCCTCTACACCAGCCCTGCGTCTCCTGCTCACAGACCTGTATGTCCTGGATCTCTGCTCCCTGCAGGGACTTGGACTCTCGTTTCTCCGTCTCAGCCCTGGAAACTCTTCTTCTGGCTCCACTTGAATTTTTGGGATGTCAGCCAGCATAATGTAGTCCTCCATGGTCATCCCCACCTTGGACCCAGACACATTTTACATTTAACCCTCTCAGGCTCAAAATCAGTTTTGATAAAGGGACTTACAACTAGGTCCTTCAGGGGTACTTCAGAGTTAAAAAATGCTCATGCAATACGTGTGTGGCGTAACCAGGTAGGTAGGTGTTAACTGTTGCAAATCTGCAACGCCTGCCTCCAGAGCAGGGGTGTCAAACTCATTTTAGCTCAGGGGCCACATCGAGGGAAATCTAGTCCCAAGTGGGCCGGACCGGTAAATTAAAAACAACTTCAGATAGTTTTCTTTGTTTTAATACAATCAATATAAAACAAGGCTGGAGCCTGAGGACAGTGTATCCAAAATAGTACAAGTACAACACCTGAAGGGTACTTGAAAATTTGATAAAACTAAAAAAATCAATCAATTAAAAAAAACATTCCTCAGTGATTCAAAGAGCTTACAGGTCACATGGCTAGATCAGTTTCATGCAGCACTTAAAGTATATTTGACTAATTTTACTTTACATCTTTTAGCTTTCACCAGCACATCAACATCAGAAGTCACATCCTGAGTGGCGGCCATCTTCAGGATGTGACTCAAGTTCTTGTGTGAGCCTTGAGCGCATCTTTGTTTTATTTATACTCGTTACAGAGAAAACTTGCTCACAAAGATATGTTTATTTTCACTCTACATTGTAAAGTATGAAAATAAAGTTTACACAACCATCTCGCGGGCCGGATTTAACCCACTTGCGGGCCGGATCCGGCCCGCGGGCCGCATATTTTACACCCCTGCTCCAGAGGGTTAACTACTTTCTCAAAGTCAGACCTTCTAGCAGCTCTGTCAGGTCAGAGGGCAAGTATATATTTACTCTGAAGGAAACAAAGTAGTTCAAATACTGGACGTAAAGGGGCCTTAACACCAGCCTGCTTTTGGTTTCTTCCTTCTTCACCACTAATACACTTACCTCCTCAGGTTCTACTGGAGCCTTTTTGGGCTCAGAGATCAACAAGGCCTCCATGCCTCGTCTCACGCTGCTCCTGCTCCTGTCAGAGGTGATGTTGTTACTCCCCTCATCAGCCTGATCAGTGCCTGTTACTGCAGCAGGTGATAGACATCCACCAAGACCCTGGGAGTCTGCTCCTCGCCTGGAAGAGGAGGAACCGTGTGATGGAGTAGGACCAAGTAAGGAGTGTGAGGACCCCTGCCAGGAGCTCTGAGCGTGGCTCAGCCTGCTGTCCCTGGAGTCCGACTCTCTTCCTGAGGCGCGGCTGGGTGGACTGTAGCCGTTCCTGGGTGGTGAAACTTCCCGGCTGCTGTGAGGTGGTGAGTGAGCCAAACTGCTGATGGATGTTCTGGTTCTAGTTGCAGGTGATGTTTGGGTTCCCTCTTGTGAACTTTGTCTCATGGCAGAGGAGCCACGGCGCGAGATGGACTCGAGATTTCTGTACAGCGTCTCAGAATCCAAACTGTGCGTTTTTGAAACTTGTGATGGACTTCTGGAGTCTCGGCTGCAACCCGGCCCATCTTTATAGTCGCCGCTTTGGCGCAGAGAGGAGCTTGTGCGCCTGTGAGAGGAGGCGGTCCTAGCGGGTGAGGAGGTACGAGAGGCTGTAGACCCCCTCATGTGTAACGGACTGGACCTTCCTGATGTTCGACCTGACAGACCCTGAGATGGAAGCTGAAGGGAGCCACGTGAGGATGAATGAGACGGAGCCTGACTCCTGCAGAGGGAGCTCCCTCTCTGAGCTCCTGCAGGAGATTCCCTCATCTTGTAGCGGTCTGGACTCACTGAGCTGTGACGTGTTAGAGAGTTCATCTCTGAGTCCACACCTCGCCTAAAGTTAGAGTGGTACGTGTATCTCTGCGGGGATTCGCTCCTCCACGTAGCCTGCATGTACGTCTCTGTGTTTCTTCTCTGGGAGGGAACGCCGAGGTTGACATTCCTGTAGGGGACGCAGGCTTTGGGCTCAAGAAGATAGTTGCTTGGGAGTGGATGGCCCCTCTCGTAGTACCGAAAGGTCCGTTTACTGTCCTCCACCTGCTGTGCACCATCAGCTCTTCTGTCTGGGGAGAAATAGTTATTTACTCTCCCTTGGCCTCCTCTGGACTCTGGAAATCAAACACATAATGTTCATCTCAAATGTGGAATATTATTTGTTGCACAAGGAAAAGTGTTCAGTGCAGGTAACACACCTGAGGCCCGGCGGGATGTATCTCTGCTCCGTCTGTCATCCATCCAGGGTTGTTCAGCGTCTCTGGGAGGGGAAGGGTCCAGTCGAGTCATCTCTCTTTGGACTTCACAGCAACCCCCTGTGCTGGGAGGCCAACTCTTCTCTGACTGATCCCGCTGAGCCGGAGACCTGGAAAACAAAGATAATGGGACAAAAATGTGTAAATTCATCTAAATGGAATCCTCTTGTCCCTTTAGAGACTAGTACTGAGTTAAAAAGGAGAAACTTTAAAAAAATTATTATCTTACCTGTAGAACAGCTTTCTGAACGCCTCTGTTTAACTAGTTCCACAAGACTGATAAGCTAACCACTAGTCTGAAAAGTTAGGCTGCTGGCGTTCTGAAACAGCTCTACTTTTTAGACAAAAATCAATTAAAAATGCCGAAAAAGTATTTCATTTGGGGGATCTTTGCTACTTTTATCAAGAACAATAATACTAGAAAGCTTTGAGCTTCTTCTATTTATTAATTAAGTCTTGTTTTCTCTAGATCTCTGTCTCCTTGGTCTGCAGCTTGGGTCCCTGAGCAAACTTTCATATGACAAGCTCCTGGTTTTGTTTATCAGGGACACTAGACAGTATCCAATCTGCTGATTGGAAAAGAAAAAAAAAGGTAACACTTTACACAAATGTCCCTTTATTAATGTTAAGTTCTACCTTATGAAGCATTAATAAGCTTTACATAAAGTATTAACAACTGCTTATTATTAATGTTAAAATAAAGTAATGTGTTAATAATAATAATAATAATAATAATAATAATAATAATAATAATAATAATAATAATAATAGCCTTTATTGTCATTGTACAGGATACAACGAAATTGGAGTGCCACTCCCTTGGTGCACAATACAATAATACTTCTAAATATAAAGGTCCCCTAAAACAAAACAATAGTAAGTACAATATATGCCGAATAGCACAATATATACAGAATAGCAGCCACCATATCATGTAAAAAATGGCATTAGAATAGCAGCATAATAGTTGACGGTGACCTTGACAGTCGCTAAGCAGTTTTAATTGTTTTTATGCTTATTCACTATAGAGATCGCCCTGGGAAAGAAGCTATCCCTGAATCTGTTTGACCTTGTTTTATGTGACCTGTACCGTCGACCTGATGGTAATAGTTGAAAGACGTGATTGCTGGGGTGAGACTGGTCCTTGATGATATTGCTCGCTCTGCTGAGGTACCGAGAGTTTGCAGTGACCTCCAGGCTGGACAGAGAGCAGCCAGTGATCTTCTGGGCTGTGTTGATGACCCTCTGCAGTACTTTCCTGTCTGCAGCTGAGCACCCTGCGTACCATGCTGTTATGCTGTACGTTATGATGCTTTCTATGGTGGCTCTGTAGAAAGTCACCAGCAGCCTCTCCTCCAGGTTGTTCCTCCTGAGCACTCTCAGAAAGTGGAGACGCTGCTGGGCCTTTTTTTTACCACTGCCGTGGTATTTGCTGTCCAGGAGAGATTGTCAGAGATCTGCACGCCCAGAAACCTCATGGAGTGCACCCTCTCCACACCGTTCCCATGAATGTACAGTGGGGCCGGGTCTGCTCTGCCCTTCCTGAAGTTGAAGATAATTTCTTTAGTTTTCGTGGTGTTCAGTTGGAGGTTATTTACTGAACACCACTCCGTCAGTCTGTTGACCTCATCTCTGTAGTCCGTCTCATCCTCCTTCGAGATGAGTCCGACCACGGTGGTATCATCCGCAAACTTTATCATGGTGTTCGAGAGATGGAAAGGGGAGCAGTTGGATGTGTAGATTGTAAACAGGAGTAGACTCAAAACACATCCTTGTGGAGCCCCGGTGCTGAGTGTGATGGTGCTGGACTGGTGTGGCCCGAGTCTGACAGACTGTGATCTATTTGTCAGAAAGTCCTTAATCCAGAGGCAGATGGGGGTGGAGAGTCCCAGGTGAGACATTTTCTGGACCAAGATATCAGGGATAATGGACTTAGACCCGCTCCGATGTATTTTAGACCCAATTTTTATGGTTATATATTATGAAACCGCCAATATTGTTCAACAACTGGGTATATTTTAATTCATTTACAACATTTCAATGGATATTTCCAGAGATTAATGATACAAACTACACATTGTCTCTTTAGTTGTTACTGACAAAAGCAGCCACTATAAACATGTCCGTGTCTTCTTCATTTTCCCAATCGATAACAGAAGTTTTTTGTAATCTCAACTTGACTTTTGACTCTTATAAAAAGCCTCTAAATCACAGTTTAAATTTCATTTCTTTTATGTAAAATAAGAGGGAGGTTTTCATAAAGCGGGACAGAAAAACCGGTCACGGTACGGTGTGGGTGGAGGCGGACCAGGAGGCAGAAATGCAGCTCAGATCAAAAATAAACGGGTTTAATGAGTACTGGCAGGTCGGATACAGCAGGAGAAACGTAACAGGGTGGAGACACAACAATGATCCGACAAGTGACAGGTGCAGAGCAGGGGGTATAAATACACAAGGATAATCAGGAACACATGGGCAGGATAACAAGGGACAGGTCAGGGACCAAGATTCAGAGGGGTCGGAGCAGATCCTGACAAAACCTGTCTGTGCTTTTGTTTAAATTACTGCAGCACTGTTTTGCTGGAAGTCCAAACAGTTCCTAGAAAACATGACATTTGATCCAAAACACTGCAGCCAGAGTGCTGACAGGCTCTGCCAACAGAGATTACATTTCTATGGTTTTGGCTTCCAGACAAGAGTTAAAATCACAATTTATTAAATACGAGGCCCTCAGAGAGTCGCTGCATCAACCACTGTCTTTTACATCCCTCAGGAATATACATCTATATCTCTATATATCTATACAGATGTATAAATTCCCATCTCACCCTCTGCAGGTGGCCTTATCCTTCCACGCTCGGGTCCTCTACCAGAGGCCTGGGAGCTTGAGGGTACTGCCGCGCGGTATCTTAGCTGTTCCTAGAACTGCACTTTTCTGGACTGAGATGTCTGTTTGTTCTGGGATCTGCTTTAGCCACTCCCTCAGTCTGGTGATTACTACCCCGAGTGCCCCGATGACCACGGGCACCACCAATGTCTTCACTCTCCAGGCTTTCTCAAGTTCTTCTGTGAGGCCCTAGTACTTCTCTAGTTTCTCATGTTCCTTTCTCCTGATGTTGCATCACTTGGTATTGCCACATCAACCACTATGGCTGTCCTCGGCTGTTTGTCCACCACCACAATGCCCGGTTGCTTTGCCATCACCATTTTGTCAGCCTGGATCTGGAAGTCCCAAAAGAACTTGGGTCTCTTGTTCTCTACCAACTTAGGGGGTGTTACCCACTTTGACCTTGGGGCTTCCAGTCCATACTCTGCACAGATGTTCCTGTACACCATGCCAGACACTTGGTTGTGGCATTCCATGTATGCTTTCCATGCCAGCATCTCACAGCCTGCAGTTATGTGGTGGATTGTCTCAGAGGACTCGTTGCATAGACGTAGAAGAGTAGACGCGGCACCAACCTCTACTGCCTATGTTTGCGGGTTCTACTTTTTATAAACTCTATGGTTAACAGGATGTTTTAGCTCGGCTTTAGCTCCGGAAAAGCTCCGTGGAGATCTGGAGCTAGAACGGCGAAAGAACGCGTTCATAAACCCGTTCACGCACGCCAGGACGAACGCACTCACTTTTACGTTCGTCAGGCAAAATACGAATGAGTTCAGTTCACGTTCATGAAAAAAATGAACAAATTCACGAACAATTGTTCAATGAATGCGTTCGGGCACAGCACTCAGCCACTTTATCTGTCGGTGGTACAGCCCATGTGTGGGTTTGTCCTCCCACGATGGTTTTTCCTGCGTCTCCTCTGTTCATCATTGTCTGAGACATTTACTGAGCTCGTCATCTGTTGGGGCCTTATCCTTGATGTACCTATGGATCTTGGATGTTTCATCCTGGACAGTGGTTCTCACACTCAATAGTCCTCGGCCTACTTCCTTACGACTTGTGTACAGGCGCTGGACTTGGGATGGAACCCTCCATGCGTGGTTAGGAGCTTCTGTGACTTAACATCTGTGTTCTGTATTTCTTCCTTTGACCAGCTTATTATTCCTGCAGGTTATCTGATTACTGGCAGGGCGTAGCTGTCTATTGCCCGGATCTTGTTCTTGCCATTGAGCTGACTTCTTAGGACTCGCCTTACTCGTTGAAGGTAGTTGGCTGCGGCTTCTTTCCTTGCAGTTTCATCGGGTATCCATTTTCTTGTGGGACAAGGTACTTGTCAGAGTTGTCAGAAGACTTACGACTTGACTCGGACTTGAACGCCAATGACTTGCGACTTGAATAGACTTGCATCTGTCGACTTGATGCATATTTGATATTTTACCACAAAAGTGGCACAGCATGGACAAAAATCATAAATCATTCTTGGTTCTGGGTTTGATCTTGTACGGCTAAATGCAGCAGCACTTTGTTTATAATCAGTTTCAGTTGCATTTTCTGCTTGTTTGAGCAAATAAATGAAGCTTTAAGAAGTTTTTATTCTGGAAATTATTTATTATCTTTGTCATTAAATTGAAGGTTGGACAGATGACTTGAATATGACTTGAAAATTCAAAGTTAAGGACTTGGACTTGGACTTCCACATAATTGACTTTGGGTTCGACATGGACTTGGTTGTCTTTGACTTGGACTTGACTGGAAAGACTTGTGACTTACTTGTGTTGAGGGTCTGACCTCATGAGGAAATTACTATGCAGTGATTTTCTCCAAAATGACTGTGCTTAAATTGCTCTAAAAAGCAAATAATCACATCAGCGCCAAGAAACTTCATTTCCCATGATGCTTTGCACACGGAAGCATTGGGATGATGTCACCGCCTAATACCAGAAACACGTTCTGCGGGAGGCGGGAGCTTGGACAGCTTTCCCGCGACTTCAAAGACTATAAATCATGAACGGAACAAAGAAAACTCCGTTCTTTTGCCCAGGATACCTGGCGGTAAGGACACGCTTGTCGAACGCTCCGACTCCCTTGAGCACGCGGAAGCTCTAAGTGCCCAAGTTGAGCCACGCAACCGCTACAAAGCCACTCCAACTCCATCAGGACCTGACTGGGAACGAGCGGAGCTCCATCCAGCTCTCAGAGACGCTGTAAGTTGTCAAACTCAGCACAAAAGAAACTTCGTTCTCTTTGTGTCCAGCCCGTGGAGAAACACTCACGGAGAACGCCAAACAACGGAGAAAGCGACAACTCCATCAAACCGACGGACGACGCCAAACTGCGGAGAAACACGGAGAACCGTCAAATCAAACAGTGAGGGATACTTCACTGTTCTGGTGATCAGAAACTCATCTCTTTCTCTCATTCTTTCCTTCTCCCGTTTCCTCTATAGTCCAGAATAAGCAATAAACCGCGTCTATTGCTTAAAAGTAGCTTCGTGTTTTCCTCTTTCGTTCCCAAACACGTCCGTCGGGTCATTTTGAAAGAATAAACTGCTTATTAATCATTGTTTGGTATCTTTAAATGTTTCCTACTATGGCCAAGTGGTTAAACTAAAAGATATTAATTCGTGATTAATCTTTGGTGAAGCTTCATGATCTTTTGAAATGTTTTGAGTGATTTAAGGTTAAGTTACTACTGATTCTAAGTGCTTTGGAAGTTAAAGTGCAAGTTGCCACCCACACTTTAGCCAGACAAAGGGGTCAGCCATCTTGTATTCAAGACTCCATTTTGAATCCATACACACGCACACACACACACACACACACACACTCACCACTCCTTTGTGAGAACGGAGGACCTCATTCATACATCCTCCATCACACGCAAACACATCCATCTTCAATCATATCACATGGTTATTATTCATTTATGCCACTGTTTATTCATTTGACAAATTGTTCAATTAAATGTTATAAAATTCAGATTTTCGTCTCCAGTAGCTTTGTTGTGTCGAAGAGAAGTCTCTGCTCCAAGGGTTCTACGAACTTCAAGAAAGACTGATAAGAGTTTTGGATTCAATTTTTCCCCGGTTAAAGGGGAATGGTGCCCCGTATATCTAAGAATATCTTAATTAATTAATAAATCAGTAAATATTCTCATATTTACAGAATTTATTGAAGGATCCAAAAGTAAGTTAAAGCTTACGAATTGTTCGCTCCTAATAACCCCAACACTTGAGACTTGCAAAGCAGTGACTTGGTCACATCTCAGGTACTTGTAGCTGTCCTCCATGTCTGCTATTGCTCCTTCTGGGAGTGAGACCCCTTCCATGTGGACCACCTTCCCATTCTTTGTCACCATCCGACCACACTTCTCATGTCCGAATGACATTCCGATATCAGTGTTGTAGATCCTGGTGGTGTGGGTCACTGAGTTGATGTCTTGCTCGCTCTTGGCATACAGCTTCATGTCATAAATGTCTATATTTATAAATCATGTTTTCATCTGGTATACACCACTTTTGTTTGTTGGAAAGTGCTTCATAACAAACGTTGATGCTTATCTGGGTCGTTCCTAAGACCAGAATGGGGGTATATAAGGTGTGTAGGCTCCTCCCCTTTGGAATCAGATGGCGTACGTCTATTTTGATTTATTTTAGTAAAATCACTAACTTTATCTGTATTATCATTTATTTCTAAAATAAAATAACAATAAAATAAATAAATGTCCTGTTTATATGTCTTTTTAAATCAAACTACATGATGGATTCACCTGGATTGTATGTCAGCGTCACCGTTCTCAGGTTCCCACCGGGGACTCAGGTCGTGCTCCAGACTCCACTCAAAGTTCCAGCCGCCGCCGACGTCATCGCTACTGGCACTCGTGGTCACGTCAGACAGAGCATCATCCTCATCTTCCTCATCATCATGTGTGACCTGGTTTAAGAGCAACGCTAAAAATTCAGTTTTAGCTAAAACAACTAAAAACTTTGGAATTCAAACTCTAAGTTACTCTTTTTTTTTTTGCCTGGGACATCTGCAGCATGATTGACTGAATAATTATTTAAAGTAAATTCAGGTATTATCATTTCTAATTATACACTGACAAGGTTATTTACCTTTGCTAAAAGTTCAACACCTTTATAAGCATGAAGCTGAACAGACACACCCACAGCCAGCTGAGCACCTCTAAAGCATTCCGACTTATTTCACTTACTCTGAATATTTTTTGATCTGCTGTCAAAGCCGAGCCGCTCTGCTCCTTCTAGCCTCGCGTCTCCGTCCGCTGTGTCTGGACTAATTCATTGAAATGGACGGGGACGTAACTCAAGCTACTCTCTGTTCCAGCTCATCATTAATTCATGGCTCCAGTACTTTTGCATCCAAGAACCGCCCACTCGGAGTCATTCTCCTCTCTGTCTTGATCTGTCACTTCTACCTCATTAAAACACAAACAAGGAGAAGGCCGCGGCAGGTTTCAGGTCTGGATCTGGACCGTGAGCAGGTTTAAACCACATCAGGTGCCTCCAGGTGCTTGGAGCAGGATAAAGTTAGTGTTACGGCCACAAGACTAATATCCTAATGTAGGTTATTTTTATAGTGGGAGGGGGTGCTGCTGAGCCAATCAGATTGCCTTTCCCCAAGGAATGTAACTACCCTTCATTAATTAATGATACGAATCAGATGCCATGCACGTCCCACCTCCATGGTTCCACGTAGTGACTGTGTCATAGGGTGACGTCATTACATCGCTGTGCAACCGGTGGAACAGTTTCTAATCACATCCTGGTTATCTGTAGCCTAGTGAACTAGACCAAATTCTTGCTTTGCAAAGAATGGTCTAGGCACGCTCCATTGGAACCTCCGCAGCTCCTACCAGGACTCTGGCTAGCCAATCACAGCTCTCTAGAGGGGTTTCAAACACATATAGAGCTGTGATTGGTCCATAATGGTGGGCCAATCTTAGTGCTCTATCTGCTTAGTGAACAAATCACAGAGCTTTATCCACTTTGTGGGCCAATCAGGGCACTCTATATGCCTGGTGGGTGGGATGATGCAACAGAGTGAAACAAGAGTATGTCACATTCATTGTCCAGTGGAATGCGGAGATCATTTGAAAGACAACGGTAGAACCCGCCCCACAACCGAGAGCCGTCAATGGAGCGTTGCCAGACCAAATAATACATTTATTTAGTCTGGCTTGCCAGGCTAAGTTATCTGCTCATTACATCACACGTAACCTTTCCCTCCTGATTTTAGTGGCCATTGTCCCAGACACATGTTGGTGTTACCTGTATTCATCACACCTGAGTGTGAGACAAACTCTTCCTAATTAGGACCGTTGCATGCGTCACTGGGTTCTCATTTCTTTGTAAAACCAGACAGTTACAGAGAAAACGCTTCAGCATCACTACATGTTAGTTTTTATTTTTTTTATTTGATCTATTTTTCCAATCCTGTTTGAAAACTGCTGTGAATACACTCGAGTCATCCGAACACATCTGTGGGGGGGCCGCACTTCGGGGCCACCCACGGAGGCTCTGATGGACCAAACCTCAGAGTCAGGAGGACCGGCGTGGCTCATGGGAGTTTAGATGTCCGGCTCACGTGTGTGTTGTGGACTTGGAGAAGGTCTGTGACCACTGGGTCCTACCGTGTGTGATGAGGCCATTTAGAAGGATCTGCTCTCCAACTGAAGCAGGAGCTACGTCTGACGCGCGGGATTTTATCCTGCCTCTAATCAAGAGTGGATTTAGTGGATTTGAGAGCATTTTGTCAATGGCACAGATTTGCTCTCAATATTGGTGGGGACTCGTAAATCTACCCCCCCCCCCCCCCATTTGTGTTGTTTTCTCTTTGATCCATGAGAAAACAATAACAATGATTCCCCACACATACTATTATATAACATTGTGATGTTAAATGTTGAAAAACCAGAGGTGTGACCAAGTCACTGCTTTGCAAGTAAGTCACAAGTCCAAGTCAAAGACAACCAAGTCCAAGTCGAGTCTCAAGTCAATGATGTGGAAGTCTAAGTCAAGTCCAAGTCCTCAACTTTGAATTTTCAATTTGAACATCTTAGGTGTGTTCTTGCTGTGTCGTGGTTCTAATTCCATGCTTTCGTTCTTTTTAAACACAGAAACAGTTTTGTTTACCTGTTTTGTAGCTACAGATCAATCAAAAAGAACCAGAAACCCAGAAAGACAAGAACCAAAACCAGCGATAACCCTACCATACATCAGAGGCATAACGGAAAAAATAAGAGCAACAATGAAAAAACACAACATAAACACACCAACAAAACCATACACAACAGTTAGACTAGTGCACCCAAAAGACAAAATATCAGCTGGACTTAAATGTGGAGTCATCTATGAAATCCCGTGCAAACTCTGCAATAAAACATACGTAGGAGAAACCGGACGCCAACTCAATACACGAACAATAGAACACAGAAAGGAGTGCGAGAAAGAGGCAAATCGAAAACACACAAGAGCAGCAAAAGAAGAAGCAGAAAGTACAATAAAAAAGTCAGCCGTAACAGATCATTGCACAAGAGAAAACCAGATAATGGACTGGGACAACACACGGATCATAACCACCGAACAACAAAAATACAAAAGATGGATCAAGGAAGCAATCTAGATAAGGAGACGTGGATGTGGGACCATGAACAGGGACGACGGAGTTTACACGCTGGACCACGCATGGGACTGCATCATCGGAGAGGGGAGAGCGGGCAGTAGAGGGCGACAACGTCCTCTGCTGCCCGCAGATAAACGGAGAAGGAAGTGACGCGCCGCCATCAGCGTCAGCCTGAAGAAGCCGGCAGCCGTCGGCGAAACTGTAGCGTCAATAACAGGTAAACAAAACTGTTTCTGTGTTTAAAAAGAACGAAAGCATGGAATTTGAATTCTCAAGTCATAATCAAGTCATCTGTCCAACTTAGTTTTAATGACAAAGATAATAAATAAATTCCAGAATAAAAGCTTCTTAAAGCTTCGTTTATTTGCTCAAACAAGCAGGAAGTGCAACTGAAACTGGTTATAAACAAAGAGCTGCTGCGTTTAGCAGAACGAGATCAAACCCAGAACCAAGAATGATTTATGATTTTTGTCCGTGTCGTGACACTTTTGTGCTAAAATATCAAATATGCTCAAGTCATCATCAAGTCAACAGTTGCAAGTCGATTCAGGTCGCAAGTCATTGGCATTCAATCCGAGTCAAGTCGTAAGTCTTTATAGATTTTATCAAGTCAAGTCAAAAGTCATTAAAATAATGACTCGAGTCTGACTCAAGTCCAAGTCATGTGACTCAAATCCACACCTCTGTAAATTACTGTTGTGTCACCAACATTTTATCATTTAACACATCAGTTTAACCCTTTAACAACAATTGTTTCATATTTATACAGATTTCTAAGTTTATAAGAGCATTTTCTTTTTAATAAGTTTTGTTTTTTGTCCTCAGAAAGCTTTATTGGATCGTAAACATGTTTTCTGACCTCTGATGGAAGCTAAAGTACAAATTGTGTTTAGTTTTATTGTTGTAAAAGTAAATTATTGTTGTGATAATATTTGTCTAAATAAAAAAACTGTTTTCTGATCATTATTCCATGTGTCATGCTTTAAAGGCTTAACCGTCTCTCTAGGCTGATAATATTTTTGCTGCAGATTTCTCTCAGAGTCTGAATGGAAGTCGGATTCGGAGAGAAAGAGAGCCATGATTGACGTGGTTAGTTCTCTTTCTGTCACGCTGTGGGGATGTTAGGACCCAAATATGCAGTAACCCAGGATGACACGAGGCAGAGATGATGAAAAAGCTAAATCCTTTATTCTTGAAGGAGGAACAAAAGTAAACCCAGGCAGCGAGCCTAAAGTCCAAAACTCCAAGGCTGGAGAAACAAAGCTCACCAAGAGCACGAGCAAACACCGACAGAATACACATACAGTGGACCGACCCAGCACAGAGACAAGACAGGGTTTATATAGACTGGGAAGAAGAGAGGGAGATGAATTACAGGTGTGTGGGGAGAGGGACCAGGTGAACACAATTACTAAATCAGGGAGGAGGAAGAAAACACACTAAATAAAGAAAGGCTGTAACAAAGGAAAATGACCTAAGAGAGAAACAAAAGACCAGAAGGCATGAACCATTACTAATATTCTAAGGGGAAGCTGACACTAAAGGAAAACACTACAGACAGAAACTACAAGGGCGTGGCTAAGAGGGGGCCAAGAGAGCACAGGGCCTGGGAGGGGGATGTCTGAGGAGGGAAACCTAGAGGGCAAATGGGGAACAGCAGGAGACGCATGAGGAAGACGCAGACACGACACATGAGGGCGCTAGAAGACACAAAATGAGCACCTAGAGACGATTGAGGACAAAAGGAGACACATGAGGTGAGACGCAGACACAGACCATGACACTTTCTCTCTCAGAGAAAGGTCAGTCATCCGCTCTGATGAGCTACAGGTGATTTACCTGCTGCATGCTGAGCAGGGGCGGATTTAGGACTGAAGAAGATCCGGGGCTTAACACACACGCGCACACACACACGTGACACGCACTAGTCAACAACATCATATATATTTGTCTTGTACCACATAATTTTTAATCTGAAGCTACCTATTAAGCATTTTCAGGGCAGAGTATTGTTCCTGTTAGTGTTTAGTGTGAGATGATAGTAAATATTCCCTTTCTTTCTCCAACAACTTTACCTGATAAGCTAACTTTAGGCAAACCATCAGCACAACAAATATTTTCAAATAAGACTCACAAACCTGAGTCAACACCAGTCTCATCAAAGCTGGGGTTCTGTCGCTGTACTTTTGGTCTAAAAAACGTCCTTATGTCCATCTTCACTCATGTGTTTCAGGCAGAGAGTGTAGAAGAAGCCGGCTGCTGAAGGGCTTCTTCTTCAGTGGTGGAGGCTCAGGCAAGCTGTATACAAACTACTGCCAGCAGCGCCCTCTCTGTTGGACTTTGGTACTGCATGTTACTTCCGCGATTTAGATCCGGGGCTTTTCATTAAACATCCGGGACTTCAGCCCACGTAGCCGGGCCTAACGCCGCCCCTGATGCTGAGCGTTAAAGCCTAGCACTGCCAATAACGTTATTATGATAAACAGCACTTTGCATATGTTGGGTAAACATCCAACAGGTTTTTGTGATTGTGGGAACGAACAGGAAACGGTAGAACATGTTTTGTGTCTTTGTAGTAAGTATACTGTAATTCGGGGTGAATTTGTAGATAGGTTGAAGACTAAAGGATATGGTGTTTGGGATTTGAGAACGTTGTTGAATGGTCATGAATCCATTTATAAACTGGTGCTAGAGTTTCTTAGGAAAATTAAGGTATTTAATAGAATTTAGTTTTTTTTTCTTCTCCTCGCTCTGACTCACACTCCTGCACAGTAGGTGGCGGTAATGCACCTTAAGTTGGTTGCCACTCGCCATTTAAACGGACATGAAGAAGAAGAAGAAGAACGTTATTATGATGGATTCATTTTATTAGCAAACTTGACTTCAGTTGACTTACATGTTTATTTGGAAAATAGCTCCTTATGTCCTCAACCTTGTTTTTTACCTCTGTCCTCATGTAAAATACTTTTGTGAGACTCTTATTGTGATGAATACAGTCAGACAGGACGTGGTGTACCGTGCTTTTATTGTGACGACCATGAGTGTGGGTTGGTTGTTGGGGATCTTGGCTGCTGTAATGTGAAGCGACGCTGGTGTTAATAAAGAGTTCATGGCCACCGTGCGTGAAGAGAATAAGATCTGATCATGAAAATAAAAATGATAAAATACACTCTTGATTGAAGGCAGGAATTAATCACTGATGTCGTAAACGTTCACAGCTGGATGTAAACAGAGAGAATCAGAGTCTGGATTCCCAAATGCAAGAGGACGGAGCGATTCTTTGGATTTAGGAGCGAGCGAGTCAGAGCCAGAATGATGGGTGCGAGAGCAGCTCCGATCTGCTGTTGTTCCAACTCCGTTCTATAATCACAAAATGCAGATGTTGATCCAGGATACGGGCCGCTGGATCGTGATGAAGCTCAGACTAACATGAGAGGATCTGAGAGGAGTTCAGGAGGAGCACAGACACCTCTGTTCTGCATCAGAGTCAGCTAAGGATGACTCCTGCTTGTCCTCCTCCGGAGCGTTTCCAGTCACATCCCACTAGGAGGAGCCCAGAACTGACTGGAGGGTCACATACCGTATATCCTCTCTGGTTCGGGAACATGGGACCCCCCCCAGGAGGATCCAGAGGGGGCCTCTCCTGGACCGGTCATCAGTCAAATAGACTCAGCTGACTCCTTCCGTCATGAAGCACACAAATCTCCACTTTTCTATTCTTCTGAGTCAAAATTAGCCATAAATCCTAATGGCTGGAAATCTTGTACCCTTTAAATAAACCGTGTCTTTCATACCCAGAGATTTCCATTTGAGGGCATTCATGGGGTCTAACAGGTTTGTTCGTTTTGCCTTCTCTTTGCACTTTGTTTTTGTTTACAAAACTGTAAAAACCTGCAAAGTTTCATTAAGTGTAGGCTTTTTCTGACAAACTAACCTTTAGAGTTTTGGGTTAAAAGGATCAGGTTCACAGATTGTGTTTCACATAACGGATTAAAAGTGTGACCACGTCAGAGAGGGTCCTCAGCTGTACGCTGCAGTCGTTTTTTAAACCATTTCCTGTAACTCTCATGCTTTTTCACTTCTATTGATTATTGATTAAACAGCTGGAGGTTGAATCCACATACCCAGTCATGTACGTCACCCAGCTGTGTAACATCTGCATACTCTGCAGCGATGGCACCCGGGTGCATGTGACTGGGTCGCAGGCAGGAGCTGCAGCGAGCGGGGTCAAAGGTGTTGGGCTTGAACCGTCTGCAGTAGAAGTCCTCAGCAGGGGGCGCCATGTTGCTCCCGATCGGTCAAGCGCATCCTGCCGCTGCCTGTTGTCAGGACCTGAAATAGCTTTTGATTGACTGGTTTTAACAGAACTGGTGAAGTGTTATTTCCCAGGAGGTTCTTGGGTAAACTCCTGGCACAGTTCATTAGCATTATGTAATAATAACTATCATTAAAACAATTCAGTTCATATTAGTTAGAATAAGCCAGGCTCTAGGGGATTAAGATGCTGAGCATACGAGCATAAAAACACATCTCTATGAATCATCAGTCCCAGTTGTGTGTGAGAGGACAGACTTTCTTGCTCAACTTAACAGAAATAAACAAAATTTACCTTATTAAGAAGATTCAGTGCTGCTTTCAAATAGAAGGTTTGGTTGCCATCCACAAGGATAGCCTTAACTAGAAGGTATGAGAAGAAAAAGGTCTGGTTGTTGTGTTGGAGGGCATGGTCTTTACACAGAAACACCTGAGCTGATCATAGAGAGGGGGGCCTATCAGGTAACATCGTCCTAAGAAAGGGAAACATGGCACTGACTCCTCCAGACAGATGTCTGGTGGACGGTGCTGCTGCACAGATGGTGTCGGTCCGACAGGCAGGTCAGTCACACAGAGAATAACGACAATCAGAAACATCACCTTTTCTGGGGTAGTCATATTTATTTTAAAAACATCTTCTAACCCAGAGTTTCATGAGTATTCAGTTGACCTGTGGCTGTAGAAGTTTTACTGTTTCTGTAACCAACGGCAACGCAGTTTTAATACACAGAAATCCACACTATAATGAGTTTATCTGGGGGTTTCAGTGGTTAGACCAAAGCACTCACAAACATTCATCCATCCACACACAAAGCAGAGATTTCTGCCTCCCTGACCAACGGCATCACTCTTCACATTCGTGCATATCCACGCTTCCAGGTGTCACGTTTTACAGATGGTAGGACCCAAAATGCAGAACGCAGGATGACAAGAGACAGGAGATGAAATATAAGAAAATCCTTTATTTTGCAGGCTGAGTCCAAAACAAAAATAAATCCGAAGGGGAGAAGCCAGTAATCCAAAATGTCCAAAAATATAAACTAGAGATCGGAACGAGAGACTGACAGGAACCCACGCTGACAGCAACAACAATGAACCGACACCGGACACAGACAGGACAGAGCTTATATACACAGGGAGAAGTGATTAGGGAAAATGGCGGCAGGTGTGTGGAGTGAGAGCTGGAGGGAAGACAGGTGAACCTAATAATCAAAATAGGCAAACAGAAACAGAGGAGGGCCAAATAAACCTAAAAGGCTCTAAAACACAAAACTGAACCTAAAGGCTGCAGGAAGGATTAACACACACACACCACACTCACACAAATTCACTAATATAACAGGAATGGGGAATGGACAAGCACAACACACACACACACACACACACACACACACACACACACACACACACACACACACACACACACACACACACACACACACACACACAGCTGGGGACAAAGAGGCTGGAGCTGCAACTTGGGGCACAGAGGATAACTAATGGGCCATTCCCATCTGTACCGGGTCGGCCCGGGCCGGGTAGCCCCAGTCGGCCCCAGCCTGGCCCGGTTGATTCCACACATCCTTGCCTTAAGCCCATGTGGGCTGATTCTACCCACCAATCAGAGGCTTGCTCTAATGGAAGGTGTGAATGGGCTGATTCTACCCACCAATCAGAGGCTTGCTCTAATGGAAGGTGTGAATTTGCTGTCAGCAGTGGGTGTGTTGGCCCTGGTCGGCCTGAAGCAGGACCCCTCGGGAAGAGGGCCGAGAATGAGCCTTGGTTGGCCCGGGAAAATTCCAGGCCACCCAGATATGTAAACAACCTACGCTACCCGGCCCGGGCCGACCCGGTACAGGTGGGAATGGGGCTTTAATGAATACTGGACCTGAGGGGATGATAAAAAGGTCTACAAACAGAACACACCATATAGAGACGCAGACCTGACACATGAGGGCGCTAGAGGACAACAAAAGGAGCACCTAGAGAACAAATGGAGGACAAAAGGAGACACATGAGATGAGACGCTGACACAGACCCTGACACCAGGTTGGGATCTTTACCAGAATGTAGTTTTCCTAACAGAACATTAAAAAGAAAACTTCCATGTTAGAGATCCAAACCATCCCACTCCTAACACACACGCATACGCACGCACACACACACAAACGCACACACGCATGCACACAAACTAACGCACACACACACACACACACACACACACACACACACACACACACACACACACACACACACACACACACACACACACACACACACACACACACACACACACACACACACACACACACACACACACACGTATGGAAGAATTAAAATGCCACAAATTGACAGTGTTGGGCAAGTTACTTCAAAACTGTGATGCATTATTTATTACTTGTTGCCCTCATTTTTAAGTAATTCATTACATTACAATATTACTGATTTTAAAATGTAAGGCATTACACTACTTTTGCATTACTTTAAGTTACTTTCAGCAGTACAACTTCAATATGAATCTGGTCATGTGACGCTCAGTGAGCTCATGACATATATGTGGAAGGTGATGTGGTGTCTGAGCTAGGGTTGCTGTTAAAAACAGTCAGATATAATAACAGTGCTTTAAAATGATTGTTTATTAAATAAAAGCAACAACAATCTGTACTCTCAACATGCTGCCATCTTATATTAACTGATCAGGGAGTGAGGTGGTGGGGGCTCCAAGCCTATATTTGCCTTGATCCCCAAATGCCTTGATACGGCCCTGGATGTGGCACTGACTTCTGGGGTGATCTGATTATATCACATGTATAAATATTAAATGCTTATATATTATTGCTTTTCACTGGTAAAAATGTGTATTGGGGATAAATCTACCTATTTTTTTCTTTTCAAGCACTTTGTTTTATTTTCTTGATTTTATTTGAATAATTTCCGGCCCTTTCTCTCTCTAACCTTCCTGCATGCTGCATGTTTTCTCCGTCTTCCAGAAAAAACTGTTTCCTAGACTTCCTACTTTCTATCAGCCAAAGGGATCTTCACATGCGCGGCGCTCCAGCAGTAATGAGTTGAAATCACCGGGGCACAGATTATGAACTCAGCTGAGGCAAAGCACGCCAGAAAAGAACAAAATATCAGAGAATATGCGCTGATATGAACGATCTCAAGTGGATTATTTTGTTTTGGTGGAGCGATTTTGTGAATGTTACAGCGGCCGCACGCAGGACGCAGCTGGAGTATTTGAGCCATTACCGCGGCGTCCTCTCTGCTCATAGAATGTCCGCAAAGCTGAGTCCATAAATGACGTCATATATGTGGATACTGGATCTTTCTTCGGGTTTCCTGCAATTTAAATTTTTAAGGAACACATCTTGATTCTGGGTTTAAAAATGCATTGTAATTACCGCGTTACTGACAATTGTACCGAGTAAATATTACCATTTTCTTTGCCTGTAATGCCTTACATTACCGCATTACAGCAAAAAGCAATGCATTACAGTAATTAATTACTTTTGTACCGCATTACTCCAAACACTGGCAGTTAGTAACTTATTTTAAAAGTAAAGCAACCGGAAGGCAGTACGTTTCTTTATTCTGAAAATTTCGGGAGCTTCTCTCCATTTCCGCGTCCGATTTCCTGTCTTTCCTTCCCCAAAAATGTCGAAATTGACCCGTTTCAGAGGCGTCGCGCGTAGAAAATAGAACCGGTGCGTAAAGGCCGCAACATGTTGCTCCTGAGATGCGGCCGACTCGCGCTGCTGTCGGCTGCTGACGGCTCCAGTGGAAAAGGTTCTGTTGACCACAACGGTTCCTATCAGCAGCTATGACGTGCTGCTGCAGTAACATGCTGCTGACGGCTCCTGTGGAAAGCCGGGGGGAGAGTGGCATGCTGTCATGCTCTGAGGCTTATCCACAGTCATCCACTTGGGAATATTGTTCACACAACGCTCTGTTTATACTCCATGATGAAGATGTTAAAGAGGCATAAATGGCTGTAGTTGTTAAAAAAACAAAAACAAAACAATTTTATTTGTATTTCACAATGATTGATTTGTACTAGTGGTGGGCATAGATTAATTTTTTTAATCTAGATTAATCTCACTGTAATCTTGGAATTAATCTAGATTAATCTAGATTAAAATGGCTCATTCAAATTCTGCCAAAGGCATATGTGTGTGATACCTAGATAATGAATAAAAGTAAGTATTTGAGAATGGAGGCGTATTTCTTGTTTCAATAATGCATCACAGACTGATAAAGCAGTTTTACTATGATAACTGATGATGAAAATAAATGATGATCAATAAGTATTTGTGTTTAATAGCTGTTTATTCAGTTCAACAAATTCTGCACTGTAGGTCTACAGAATAGGTCATGATTAACTATTTACAGTCAGTAGCATTTGGTCAATCAGTCCAAGCTCTATTTCTCCTTCTTCCACCAGTCACTCAAGCAGACCAGCTTGTTCACATTGTCTGGTGACAAACTAGATCTTCTCTTCTGCACAATATGGCCTGCTAAAGAAAAAAGTATATACAGTAGACACACACACACACACACACACACACACACACACACACACACACACACACACACACACACACACACACACACACACACACGCACACATACATACATACAGACACACACAGAATCTATCTGGCCTGGGGAGGGGGTTAAATTTCTGGGGTGCCCTTCCAATGCCCCCCCTTTAGTTTGCATGTAGGATCGCCTCTGGTGAATGGGAGCGAGCTGGAAATGATGCCACAGCTCACCTGTATGAGCAGAAGCCAACTGTTTCTGTTGTTGTCTCTGAAAACGGCAAGGGGAGTTATCCTAGCTCAACTTTTCTAAACAAATATAAAAATCTATGAGTATAAAACGTTTATTATTACAGGTGAATTTGAGTCGAAGCCACATGAACAACGACCTTTATAAACAATTTATCACTTTATCACAATAAACAGCTGCTAAAAGAGCTAAACTTAGTTGGAAACCGCACCTGTCTGAGAAAGTCTTGCCTCGGTTTTCTCACATCCGAGCGCTAGTTCGGCCGCGGACGGTGAAGTGTGGCCCGGGGAAAGCCCGGCTGGAAATGTCGGAGGTAAACAAAACAAAATAAAAAGAATGAAAGTCGGATTTATGGATTAAAGTCTGGTGAAAGTACATAAATTATTTACTTGTCCCGCGCGATGAGAAGGGAGAAGCGCTGCTGGTGGCGAAGGTGCGACTGTTCGGCTGCATGGGGAACATTAAACTCCGCGAGCCTGGCGTCCGACCATAAGTACGATGATACGCGCCGAGTATCCATCCGCGCCAACCAGGTATCCATCCGCGCAATGTGAAAGCATGTGTGAAAGCCATCATAGCTTACTTAGTATAGACCCAGATCCCAACCCAACTTTGAGAATAGATTAACGGCGTCATTTTTTTTATCGCGCGATAAGAGTCTGGCTTTGCCGCAGCGCGTTAACGCCGATAACGGCCCACCCCTAATTTGTACATGTTAAAAGAGGTATTTGTTTGATGGTCCTTTTCTTTGCTCAGGTTAATACAATTATGTAAAGTCGTATTTTGAGTTAGTTTGTGAGGCAATATTTATGTAAACATGATCATTTATTCTATTCTGTATTTCTTTTCAATTACAGTTTTCAGCGCTTGTCAAATGAAGGTTCTAAGAGTCAAAGGTCAACTCTACTCTGACTCCTGTATTATTTGACAAAGGTTTAGCTTGGTGTTTACTCAGAGTTGCTACACTCTGCAACAGGACACTACAGTGAAAAGGCGCACTCATTGTTTCTACGTGTTCGAGATGGCAGCCAGCCACAAGTCATCCTTCCTACCGTATGTTTTGATGATGCCGGAACATGTTCTGAGATAGTATAAGAGGGGTTTGTTCTCTACACCAAACAGCTCAAAGAACTCTGGCCTGGCTAAAGAGCGATTGCTCTGTTCATCCAGGATTACATAAGCTTTAATGGCTTTGTGTTTTGAATGTTTGGGGTAGACCTTTGTTTGCTAGGCAGATCGTAGAGCAAGAACGACCCCACTGGCTGGGGCCACAAACCTCTGTGCAGCTGGTTCTAACATCAGTTACATTAGAGTCATCTTCCAGATAGAATCATTGGATGGCAAAGCTCTCATACCTCTTCCAGCACTCCTCGAGTGTTCTGAAATCCCCAACAGCCGAGCTGAAATCCCAACACCAGGTGCAGCTTTGCATCAGCCTCATCTCCACCATATAGCCAAATATATTCCCGATATGGACCTAGAAGCAGATATACTCCTGCTACTCGTTAGAGGCGTGCTTAGAGCACACAAGGTCAGGCAGCAAGTTAATGGGCCACATAACGCTCCCTTTGAACAATGTCTCAATCTGGGCTGGGTGGTGATGGGGAGTTGTGTCTAGGTAACGTGCATAAGCCAACGGTTGACACATTCAAGACCCATGTGCTAGACAATGGTCGCCATTCCATATTTCAGCCCTGTGCGAGTTTCATGCATGTCAAAGAAACAACCAAGCTTCAGCAAGCCCAACAAAACACCACAGAGGAAGCTAGGGCACACAGTGTTTAACCAAACTGAACATGATAACAAACCTGCCCCATCAATAGAAGATATTCTCTTCCTAGAGATCATGGACACAAATGTCTACAGAGATGACACCGGCAGTTGGGTTGCTCCATTGCCATTCAAGGAGCCACAGCGACGTTTGCTGAATAATAAAGAACATGCAGTTAAGAGGTTTGAATCCTTGCAACTTCAATTCAGGACGAAACCTGAGATGTAGAAACAATATGCGGCATTCATGGAGAGGATCATTGCCAATTGTTATGCAGAGGTGGCGCCACCTTTGAAGGAAGATGAAGAGTGCTGGTTTCTTCCATCATTTGGGGTATACCACCCACAAAAGCCCAACCAAATCAGGGTGGCTTTCGATTCCAGCGCTCAGTACTGTGGGGTCTCCCTCAACGATGTGCTTCTGACTGGACCCGACCTCAACAATTCTCTCTTGGGTGACCTTCTACGCTTCCGAAGAGAGAGAGAGTAGCAATCCTCGCTGACATTCAACAAATGTTTCATTGTTTTTTGGTTCATGGAAATCACCGCAACTTACTCCGGGTTTTGTGGCACGAGGACAACGACCTCAAAAAGGCGGTTATCGACTACTGAATGAGGGTTCACGTTTTCGGCAACTCACCATCCCCAGCTGTGGCCATCTATGGTCTGCAAAGAGCCATTGCTGAAGGTGCCGAGAAGTACGATACTGACACAGTGAAGTCTGTGGAAAGGCACTTTTATGTGGATGATGGCTTGGTGTCTCTTCCATCTGAAGCAGAATCTATCAACCTTCTCCAATGAACTCAGGCTTCACTGGCTGACTCAAACCTGCGCTTGCACAAGTTTGTGTCAAACAGTCCAGCAGTCACTGGAGCTTTCCCACCAGAAGATTGTGTCCCACTCATCAAGGATCTGGATTTGAGTGGCGAGACAGCACCCATGCAGCGCAGCTTGGGTTTGCTGTGGGAGATTGGACTAGATACATTCACATTCTCTACATCAGCTATTATCAAACCTTTCACCCGACGTGGAGTCCTCTCCACTGTCAACAGTGTTTTTGATCCTATGGGTATGTTGGCACCTGTCACAATCGAGGGACGAGCCCTTCTTAGGGAACTTACTTCGGAGTTGAACGACTGGGATATACCTCTCCCAGAGGACAAGCTGAAGAAATGGGAAACCTGGAGAGATTATCTCCAAGTCCTAAAGGAGCTTCATGTGCCACGTGCATTTACACCAACCTCGCTATCCAAAGCTGTGCACACAAAGTTGTGTGTATTCTCGGATGCCTCGACCATGGCCATTGGGGCCATCGCCTACTTGAGAGCCAGTCAGGAGGATGGGAAAGTGGAGGTAGGATTTGTTACGGGCAAAGCCAAATTAGCACCCCAGTCTGAACCCACAATCCCGAGACTCGAACTCTGCGCTGCTGTCCTTGCAGCAGAAATGGCGGATCTTATCCGGGAGGAGCTGGATCTGAAATTAGATGCTGTCAGGTTCTACACGGACAGTAAGGGGTGCTGGGGTACATTTGTAATACAACAAAGTGTTGAGGGTCTGACCTCATGAGGAAATTACTATGCAGTGATTTTCCCCAAAATGACTGTGCTTAAATTGCTCTGAAAAGCAAATAATCACATCAGCGCCAAGAAACTTCATTTCCCATGATGCTTTGCACACGGAAGCATTGTGATGACGTCACCGCCTAGTACCAGAAACACGTTCTGCGCATGTGCGGGAAGCCGTGGAGCTTTTCCCGCGAACTAAGACCATAAATCTTCAGCAGAGACAAAGAAACCTCGTTCTTTTGCCCAGGATACCTGGCGGTTAGGACACGCTTGTCGAACGCTCCGACTTCTTTGAGCACGCGGAAGCTCTAAGAGCCAAGTTGAGCCCACGGGACCGCTGATCTGCTCGTTTCTGCTCCCCTCCAGCTGATGTTTGAGGACACAGAACTCGCGGAGGGAAACAACAACTCCATCCAGCTCTCAGAAACGCTGTAAGTTGTCAAACTCAGCCCAAAAGGAACTTCGTTTTCTTTGTGTCCAGCCGTGGAGAAACACTCGTGGAGCCAAACAACGGAGAAAGCATCAAACCGACGGACGACGCCAAACTGCGGAGAAACACGGAGAACCGTCAAATCAAAACAGTGAGGGACGCTTCACTGTTCTGGTGATCAGAAACTCATCTCTTTCTCTCATTCTTTCCTTCTCCCGTTTCCTCTATAGTCTCAAATAAGCAATAAACCGCGTCTATTGCTTAAAAAGTAGCTTCGTGTTTTCCTCTTTCGTCCCAAACACGTCCGTCGGGTCATTTTGAAGAATAAACTGCTTATTGATCATTGTTTGGTATCTTAAAATGGTTTCTGTCATGGCCAGGCTGAAACTAAAAGATATTAATTTGTGATTAATCTTTTGTGTTGTTTCATGATCTTTTGAAATGTTTTGAGTGATTTAAGGTTAAGTTACTACTGATTCTAAGTGCTTTGGAAGTTAAAGTGCAAGTTGCCACCCACACTTTAGCCAGACAAAGGGGTCAGCCATCTTGTATTCAAGACTCCATTTTGAATCCATACACACGCACACACACACACATACACACTACTCCTTTGTGAGAACAAAGGACCCCATTCATACATCCTCCATCACATGCAAACACATCCATCTTCAATCATATCACACGGTTATTATTCATCTATTCCACTGTTTATTCATTTGACAAATTGTTAATTAAATGTTATAAAATTCAGATTTTTGTGTCCAGTAGCTTTGTTGTGTCGAAGAGAAGTCTCTGCTCCAAGGATTCTACGAACTTCAAGAAAGACTGATAAGAGTTTTGGATTCAATTTTTCCCCGGAAAAAGGGGAATGGTGCCCCGTATATCTAAGAATATCTTAATTAATTAATAAATCAGTAAATATTCCCATATTTACAGAATTTATTGAAGAATCCAAAAGTAAGTTGAAGCTTACTAATTGTTCGCTCCTAATAACCCCAACAAAAGCGCTTCTACACTTATGTCCATAACAGAGTTCAACGTATCCGACAGTCTTCCAGACCAGAACAATGGCATTATGTACGACGGATGAAAACCCTGCAGACCATGCGCCCAGATCTTTACCTGCATGCCATCTTGCACAAAGTTCGTGGTTCACCGGACCTTCATTGCTGCATCAGTTATCTGCAGAAACAGCACAAACTGGTGAGAAGTTTGAGCTCATCGACCCAGGAAATGACTCACAGGTACACACCTACACTACTCAGCTGGAGGAACCTGTACTTAACCCTAATCATTTTCATCGTTTCTCCACATTTACATCTCTACTGCGAGCAGTGGCATTTCTTAACCATAGGCAAGATATCACAGTCAAACCAGAACAGCAGGTGTACAGGATGGCATGTATGTCACTTACCTCGTACTGTGGATGAGATAGCTCAAGTGAAATGTGTCATTCTACAAGCAGCACAAAGGCCAGCCTTTGCCAAGGAACTGTCAGCTCTCCAAGTAAACAAAGTGGTGCCCACAAACAGCCCTTTGCATAAACTCAGCCCAACCTTGGAGAGTAACCTCATTTGTGTTGGAGACAGACTGAAACATTCTCAACTTACATGTGAAGAAAAGAACCCAGTAATCCTTCCCAAGGACAGTCACATTTCCCTACTGCTTGTGCAACATCACCATGAGCAGGTGAGACATCAGGGTGACTTAGCCGCAGTCACAGGCCACTTTTTCAAACTTTTCTCCACTAACCTCCTCTTTTCCACCTTGCTCCTTCCTGTCTGCGATCCTCTTCAGTAGTGTCCCTGCTACCATCTCCTTTGATCGCCAGACTCTTTTGTCCTTCCGTTCGTTCACGATCGCCCAAGACGCTCCAAGGATGTACTACTGTCGACATAAAAGAAATGAAAACATGCTTCAGGTCAGCAGGCGGTCGCTGTCATGCTGGCTGGAAAGGTGGGCTGAGAACAGAAGCGCTGTCATGTAGGGTTAGGGTTAGCGAAGCAAACGAGTCAGTATGTGTGTAAAAAGTGTCTGGCCAAAATAATTCAATAGTCTTTATCAGCTTGAACACCATGACACTGACAACGTCCACAAGATGATATCTATGGGATAACCCGCTTTAAAATCGAGCGAACCCCAAGCGTTTTTCACCGCCCAGTTCCATACAGTTCTCCTATTGGCCGAGCGGTTGCTAGGAGATTATACTTCCAGGTTTTGAGAGAGAGCAGAAATAATCCGTGAGAGCAGGGAGCAGACTTGTGGGAGCAGTTTTGATCCGTGCAGAAAAGTTTTCACGTGAGAAGACAATACCAGTCGCAGAAACAAAGATTTGATGGAGAACAGAGTATATTTGAAAGGGAGCAGACATTCTGAGTGCAAGCATTACAAGTTTTGAGAGCAAACATATAAAATCTTATTCTCAAATCAAAAAGTTGGTCTCCTGATATGAAATTCAAGTGCTCAATTTGCAGTGTTGGGAGTAATGCGGTACAAAAGTAATTAATTACTGTAATGCATTGCTTTTTGCTGTAATG
>NC_091747.1:71004029-71014029 GCF_043380555.1 Nothobranchius furzeri
CATACAAGATTATGCCGGTGCAGACACTTTATAGTGTAGTCTATAATGTATATAGCACTGAACCAGTATCTCACAAGGCCATGACCATTAGCGACTGATGGAAGACACACAAAAAAATCGCAAAATAAACTAGAGTGCAAAGTTTTGAATTTGTTTTGTGTGTCACCTTTGTGACACATTCTCCAGGAGATAAGTAGTGAAAATGCATTTGACGTCCTAAAGGTTTGACAAGACTCTGGTTTACAAATGACTTAGTGTTGCATTTGGTCATGAACTGTTCTCAAAGTTCCGTCTAGTTTCTCACACTTCCTGACCGACAAAAACTAAACAGAGAAGCAACAGAAATGTGTTTGATACCTGTGAAAGAAATCGGAGTAACTATATCTGATCATTATTTCTAACGTGTTCAAACCAAAACTCATCTTCAAGCCCCAAATCAGGGCTGCACCTCACTTTAGTACATTTATTCTTTTACCCCCCCCCCCCCCCCCCAGCTATGATTCCCCAGTTTGAACCATCACTAATAAAAAAAACCACCATTGGTGGTTCTAGAGGCGGGGCCACAAGGGCATTGGCCCCTGCTAAAATCTGATTGGCGAATGACTGATTGTGTTGTAGAGCGCCTTGGGGGGTTCCAGGATTCTAGAAGGCTCTATATCAAAAACAGGCCATTAACCATTTATATACAACAAACCAACACACCGAGACCAATATTTAGTATGGACATCAGAACACCCTACCATACATAAAATGTCAATGGTCAGAACATTTTACCACTGAGCAAACTCTGACCAGACCCACCAATCAGTCTCAACCATTTGCAACTTACCGCAGCTGCTGCAGAAGCCTCCTGCCATCTGGTCCAATGGTTCACCAACACTCCAATCCTTCTCCACCCTGACCCCATCAAGTAGTTTGTGGTGGCGGTTGATGCCTCCGACATGGGCACTTGTGCTATCCTGTCCCAACATGGACCGAATCACAAGCTTCATCCCTATGCATACTTTTGCTTCAAGTTCTCCACTACCCAACAGAAGTCTGGTGTATGAGATAGTGAGCTAATAGCCATTAAGTGAGCCTTGGAAGAAAGGAGACAATGGCTCTTGGGAACCCCTGGACCTTTCACAATCTAGACCGACCACCAAAGCCTCAACCACATCCAGTCCGCAAGACAGTTAAACCCTCGCCAAGCCTGTTGGGCTTTCTTTTTCAAGCCTTTTGACTTTCTTCTTGCCTACCGTCCTGGATCTAAGAACCAGAAGACTGATGCCCTGTTCCGTCAATTCATCCTCTCTGCTCCAATCCTGCTCACACACCACTTCCTTGCCTATTTCCAATGGCCCCTAGAGGACTCCACCCAGGCCGCTCTTCAAAGTGAGCCTGCTCCGGACAACGTATCCACCAACCGTCTCTATGTGCCTTCATCCTGCTGCCTGGAGGCTCTGTCTTGGATACCTACTTCCATCTCTCTGGTCATGCAGGATGGCCAGGAATGGCCAAGGATGTCAAGGAGCACATGGGTTACTGTGACATCTGCGCCCGCTTCAAGACCTCAAACCAGCCCTTGGTCAGTACCCTCCGGCCCCTATCTGTCCAAAACATCCCTGTTCCCATGTTGGACTGGATTTTGTCACTGATGCCCCTTCTATCAATAACCTCAACACCATCCCCACAGTAACGAACAGGTTCTCAAAGGCCATTCACTTTGTTGCCTGTGCCAGACTCATCATGGCCCGATGCACAGCTGAGATGTTCCTAGGACATGTGTTTCCCTTCATGGTTTCCCCACTGACATAGTCTCCAACAGGGGTCCCCAATTCATTGCCTTCTCAGTCCATTGCATCCTGGGGGCCCGTCGTCGGGGCTGGCAGTACCGAGTGGGCTGTGGTCCTGAGGAACGCTCCTGGAAACCCACTCACTCTATCCTGGCCCCAGTGCTATTCTAAGACTTCATTTCCAATCTACTTTCTGCCAGATCTCCCATCAGTCTCAGCCACGTCATCACTCAAGTCTATTTCAGAAAGTAAACCACACTGATTCATCACTCATCAAACCAGTGGAACGACCAGGACCGAGATGACCAGTTCCCTCAACCTACTCGCAGCTAACAAGAAAGTCAACCTCTCTTTTCTGGAACATCACGGCGTTCCTGTTTTCCATCAGGAAACACACAGGTGTTTCTATATTAAAGTGAGAGTCAAGGCATGGGTGGAGACGTATTTCATCTACACTTTCTGTTAGGAAAACGCTTCTGAAAGAGGCGTCACCTGGTGGACCGAGAGAGCAGGACTAAGGCAGTGATCGACCGCAATCCCCTCAATCCCCCCGCGCAAGCTGTAGGAGTTTCTCAATCAAAAAACGAGTTTTTAACCAGCGCGTGCACCCTCGTGCGTGCACACAAACACACACTCACACAAGACTTACCGCTCAGGAGAAAAGCAGACACAGTTTCTGCAGCATTCTGGAGGATTTCCTGTTGAAAAAGGGAGGAGGGCATTTTATTCAAGGAGGCGAGCGGCTTAGAGAGTAATTGTGCCATATCGGCAGGTGAGTGGCTGAACCAGGTGGAGGTGTGGTTACCTCACCTAGAGACCAGTGCAGTGCAGCCATGTAGTAATTTTGCTGGTAACACCACATTTTTCAGCTTAGCCATCAACCACAGCTGATTCTAAATAAATGAGGAGCAGAGTTTTTAACCCTCTCAGGCTCAAAATAAGTTTTGATAAAAGGACGAACAACTAAGTCCTTCACGGGTACTTCTGAGTAAAAAAATGCCCATGAAGTACGTATGTGGAGTAACCAGATAGGTAGGTTTTAACGTTGCAAATCTGCAACGCCTGCCTCCAGAATTTTTAACCTGAAGACGGAGATATAATTATGGTTTTGGGCTGAAATATTAAATTTAAAGTAAGTAGCACTAAGCTGCCACACTAAGGGTTGGTTTATGCTTGACGCGTCCGCGAGGTCCGCACGGCTCCGCGCAGAAAAGTTGCATCATTTTGCGTCATTTTAACAACCACGCCCCTCCACCGCGTCTCCGCGCGGCCCAAGATTTCCGCAATGCGCACCTCGGAAAATTTCTAACCACGCGGACGGACGGACGCGGAAAAACATGGCGGACCGGCAAGAACTAGTATGGCAGAGGTTCGTAAACACAGACATTTGTATGATTCAGCTCTCAGAGATCACCGTGATCACCATGTTGTTAATAATTCTTGGAGAGAAATAGCTCGCACTGTCGGAAAAGACGAGGACGCTGTTAAAAATGCTGAATTGTCATGTTGTAAACAGTAGTTTCTACTTCTACTATGGTGTAGTGTTGGATGCATGCCGTAGAGCTCCATGCTGCCCCCTACAGTTTGGGAGAATATTGGCTCACCGCAGAGACGAGCCGCACAAACCATAAACGCTGCGAGTTGTGAAGCGCGTTCCATCCGCGAGCCGCATCACCAAGCGGAAAGTAAATGCGTCAAGCATAAACCAAGCTTCATGATTACACATGTGTACAGCACCATTAGACACTCATCATTACAGTTTATCAGCAAAAAAAAAAAAGTTTATTTAGGCATTACTTGCCCTTTTAACCTGGCCATATCCCAGTGCTCGTGCTTCCACGTCTGGGCAGACACTCACGCTACGGCTAATGGATGGCCACCAAAAGGTCCTTCTGATGAGGGTTATGGTCCTGCCAAGACCAGGATGAATGGGAAACCTCGCCGTATGTGCCCAATGTACAAGAGCCCCTCGAGTGCTGGAAGGAACATACATTTTTATGTGGTGGACCGGTACCTGGATCCGGTTCATGTTTTTGAGCCTCCAGAACCTTGTTCGTTATGTCCCAGGAGATGGAGCCGACTACGCAGGAGGCAGACAGGATGGTGGTGGGTTCCACCTCTCTATTCGAGGTGTATTGGCGAGAGAGAGTGTCAGGTTTAATGTTCTTGGAGCCGGGCCTGAAAGAAATGACAAAGTTGAAACGGGAAAAGAATAACGACCAGCGAGATTGACGGGGGTTCAGTCTCTTAGCCTCCTTGAGGTAAGCCAGGTTCTTATAGTTGGTCCATATGATTATGGGGTGGTCTGCTACTTCTAACCAGTGGCGCCACTCCTCCAATACTAGTTTTGTAGCCAATAACTCTCGGTCACCCACGTCATAGTTTTGTTCAGCAAGAGTGAGACAACGGGAGAAGAAGGCGCAGGGATGGAGGCAGTGATCCGTTGGGGAGAATTGAGAGAGAACAGCTCCTACCCCATAGCCTAGTGAACTAGACCAAATTCTTGCGTTGCAAAGTTTGGTCTAGGAACGCTCCACTGGAACCTCAGCAGCCCCTAACAGCATTCTGGCTGGCCAATCACAGCTCTCTAGAGGGGTTTCAAACACATAAAGAGCTGTGATTGGTCCATAATGGTGGGCCAATCATAATGCTCTATCTGCTTAGTGAACAAATCAGAGAGCTTTATCCGCTTTGTGGGCCAAACAGGGCACTCTATATGCCTGGTGGGTGGGATGATGCAACAGAGTGAAACAAGATGGCGACAGCTCATTTGAAACGGCTTTTACATCAATTTTGGACTATTAGAACTTGGGCTTCATTAGAATCAGGAGCAGATAGATGTATTTAAGTGCTTTTTTTAAAGAAATAATTATGTGCTTTCTCCCTCTTCAACTGTGGTCCACCTCATTTACCGATGGCTGTCGCAGTGAGTATGTCACATTCATTGTCCAGTAGCATGCGAAGATCATTTGAAAGACATCGGTAGAACCCGCCCCACAACCGAGAGCCGTCAATGGAGCGTTGCCAGACTAAATAATACATTTATTTAGTCGTCGTCGTCCCCCCCCCGGCACCGCCACTGGGTATGTAAACACACGCTGAGCAGAACCTTCTGGATTTAGAAGGCCTCATAGAAAGTGGATTTATGCTGTAGATGAAAGGTCACTATGTTGATCAATGTATAGGTGAAAATTGACCCTTTTGGTACGTTACAACGGTTCAGGGAGGTTTTGCTCAGACAAGTGAAAAGAGAGTTGCAGTAGTCTAAGTGTGGGGATGGGTCAATAGGTGTGTGCAATTCCAAGTACGACCTCTAGAAGTGCTAATGAGCCAAACAGGAGTTTCCAGGGTGAACTCAAGTGTAAGGTTGTTGGACTAATACTTGGCCACTCTATAAATATTGTGGTCCCTTGATGACCCCATTCTCCTAGATGAAACCCTCCATGCTAAAGCTAACTGTTGTGGGGTGTAGACCTGCCTCTTTGCTTCCTGCTGCTTTTGCTCTGTGAAAAAAACACCCAGAGAGAACAGCTCCACACCATCTGCCTGCAGATTCCTCTCTGCTCACCAAGCATCCACACGGTGGGTATTTATAGGTGTGATTTAGCCCGGGTCTGTGCTCCTAGTGTTGGTGAGGAGTCAGCGGCGTCTCACTTCATTTTACACAGCTGCCTCGTTATACAGCGCGTCGGCAGTTTGTGAGGTTTAATTACAGTTTTCTAAACCGACATTTTGTCAAGTAGTGCTAAGACACAGGAGTATAATTAAAGGTTTTGGCACATGAAATGACAATTAAAGAGGGATATTTTTGTCCTCTGCAGGGTGACACATGCATTCTGTAGCTACAGTCGGCGCTTCTGCTGTAATGAGAAAGTAGAGCCGGTATCCATGGAAATGCAGTCAGAAAAGTTCAACTCGTGCATCGAAAACTAAAAGCATTTCAGCATTTAAGTGGCTGTGTTAACAACAACAGATGAACTGTGCAGTTCTAACTTTTAAAGTCACCAATTAGCTTCATGTTCTAACAAATCACGTCAGCCTTCTGAATTTAATGATTTGCTCTCTTTTCTAATTGAGAAATGGCTGCGAAAGTCAGGGAACTCATTACGTACTTCTTGGGTAGAAAATAACAAATATTGGTGAAAATATAAAATTGAATAAAAGTAACAAAATAAACTAAAAAAATACAAAAGTTAAATGGAGAAGAGAGAGAAAATAAAGGATTATGAGACAAACAGCAGCGAATCAAAAATATCTGAGCAGCTAAACAAATGTGCCGGAGAAACTGGGGACTATTTATACTGGGAGGGGGGTGCTAGGCTAATAAATGAGAAAAGCTGAAAAGGAGACAACAAAGTTTTCTAATGAAGATTAAAGTTGTTTGAGGTTGCCAGTTAGCTCCACTGTGGTTAGCTGTTACCTTGTCTTTCTAATTCGGGAGGGGCAAACTTTTTGAGTTGTGGGCCACAATGGGTTCAAAAATTGGACAGAAGGGCCATACAGGGAGCAGGTGGATAGTGTTTGTGCAAAGTAATACAAATTACAAGGAAATGTCATTGCATAAAAGGGGTTACCTTTAATAGGTGGTAAAACATGAACATTAAAGGCTTTTTGAAAAAAGAACTGCATTTATTAACAACAGCAAATAAACACTCTCACACAAAAATGTATCCTTTGACATATACTGTACTTCTTCCTTTTTTAAGAGATGGTGATCTATCAGTGACTCATTGGCTACAACACAGTCAGCTTGCTAGTTTTCAACCCCCTATTTTCAAACAGTTTTCAAAGTAGGGAAACTCACATCCATTTTCACTGTGAACAGCCTTTGTGGTAAAGAATTAATATGCAAGGATTTTCTAAAATAAATAACTGCATTTTTACCAGTAAAAAATCTTTCACAAAAATCAATTATCATCCTTTGGCACATGCCTACCTAACCATATACTTTTCCCCCTTTTCAAATCCATCAGTAATTCTCGCTGGCTACAACACAGTCAGATTTGTAGTTTTCAATTTCTGGTGCTGTGAAGCTTAGAGGATTTTTACTGCTATTTTTTTTTCACTTTTTTCACTTTTTGGGCATTTGTTATGATGCATAACCAAGGCAACAAGCTGGTTTACAATCGGGAGCAGCTGATTAACATTGGAAAGGCTGAAATAATACCTCAACTGAAGCCACAAATCCCAAATGAGCTAAAATGCAAGAAGCATGGGTGCAGAGCGGGAGCAAAACGGAGACATAGAAAGAGGAAATTCAAACCATCTCTTCCATCAATCATAATGGGCAATGTGAGATCACTGGCCAACAAGATGGATGAACTCCAAGCCCTTTCAAGGACTCAGCCAGAGTATCGGCAGTGCAGTGTTATGTGTTTCACTGAGACGTGGCTGCAGGACCATATCCCTGATTCCAGCGTCTCTCTACCAGGATTCCTGACTGTACGAGCAGACAGAGATCTGAAGAGGAGCGGGAAAAGAAAAGGAGGTGGAGTGGCAGTGCTTGTCAACAACAAATGGTGCCATCCAGGTCATCCATCCATTGTCTGAACCCGCTTGTCCACGTAGGGTCGCGGGGGCCAGTGCCTATCTCCAGTGGTCAATGGGCAATCAGGCGGGGTACACCCTGGACAGAGAGCCAGTCCATCGCAGGGCAACACAGAGACACACAGGACAAACAATCATGCACACACACACACACACACACACACACACACACACACACACACACCTTAGGACAATTTAGACAGAGCAGTCAACCTGACAGTCATGTTTTTGGACTGTGGGAGGAAGCCGGAGCACCCGGAGAGAACCATGCATGCATGCACAGGGAGAACATGCAAACTCCATGCAGAAAGATCCCAGGCTGGGAAGCGAACCCAGGACCTTCTTGCTACAAGGCAACAGCTCTAACCACTGCACCACTGTGCAGCCCCATCCAGGTCATGTTTCAGTGAAATGTCGTCTCTGCAGCCCAGATGTTGAACTCTTGGCAGTAAGTTGTCGCCCATATTATTTGCCAAGAGAGTTCACCAGTGTTGTCTTGGCAACCGTTTATATTCCACCTTCAGCCATTGCTGAAAGTGCATGTGATGCCATCAGTTCAGTTGTCACTAAGCTACAAACCCAGCACCCCAATGCATTTGTGGCTATATCTGGTGATTTTAATCATGCCGCGCTCTCTGCTACACTTCCAACATTTCAACAGTTTGTCAGCTGCTCCACCAGAGAAAACAAGACATTGGATTTGTGTTATGCAAATGTAAAGAATGCATACATGTCCAAAACAAGACCTCCTCTGGGACAATCAGATCACAATCTTGTTTTTCTCTGCTCAGAATACAAACCACTTGTTCAGAGGCAACCTGTGACAAGAAAAACTGTGAGTGGTCACAGGATGCTGAAGAAGCCCTGCAGGCTTGTTTGAGACCACAGATTGGATGCCTCTCTGCCAAGGATATGAAGAGGACATCAATGCCATGACTGGATGTGTCACTGACTATATAAACTTCTGTGTGGACAATATCATACCCACCAGAACAGTGAGATGCTTCGCTAATAACAAACCCTGGATCACCAGTGAACTGAAGAATCTGCTAAATGAGAAAAAAAACTTCAAGGAGGGAGACAGTGAATTATTGAGGAGTAGACAGAAGCAATTGAAGATCAAGATCAGAGACAGCAAGGAGGCATACAGGAAGAAGCTGGAGAACAAACTTCAGAGGAACAATATCAGAGATGTCTGGTCAGGGATGAAGAAGATCACAGGCTTCAAGCAGAGGAAGGATTGCACAGATGGCAGCCTGGACACAGCCAATGAGCTGAAAAAGTTCTTCAATAGGTTCAGTTCAGGAACAAACCCAGCATCCTCCTCGCCTGTCCCCAGCCAATCATACATCCCATCCTCCTCTGATCCAACATTTTCCTGTCACACACCAGCTCTTTTGTCCTCTAACGCAGTCATGGACTCTTCTGGTTCTATAAATCTGTCTTCAACCAAGTCAGGAGATGCTGCTGCCCCATTTACCTCCCCCTCCCACCTATCTGTCTCTAGAAGTCAGGTGAAGAGGCAGCTGGAGAGACTGAACAGGAACAAGGCTGTAGGTCCAATTGGTGTCAGCCCCAGGGTACTGAAGGCCTGTGCAGAACAGCTCTGTGGGATTCTACAGCACCTCTTCAACCTCAGCCTGGCACAGGAGAAGGTTCCAGTCCTGTGGAAGACATCCTGCCTTGTTCCAATTCCAAACTCACCCATCAGTCAATGACGACTATAGATCGGTTGCTCTGACATCCCACATCATGAAGGTCCTGGAGAGACTCCTGTTGGTCCACCTGAATAAGCAAACTAGGACATATCAGGACCCGCTGCAGTTTGCTTATCGCCATGGAGTTGGAGTTGAAGATGCCATTATCCAGCTGCTTCAACCAATCCACTGTCACCTGGACAAAGCAGGCAGCACTGTGAGGGTCATGTTCTTTGATTTTTCCAGTGCATTTAACACAATTCAGCCTGATGTACTTTTCCAGAAACTCCAGAAGACACAGGTGGGGGCCTCAACTATCGCCTGGATTAAATACTTCCTGACAAACAGACCACAGTTTGTGAGGCTGAAGAACTGCACGTCAAACCAGGCGATCAGTAACATTGGAGCACCACAAGGGACTGTACTCTCACCATTCCTTTTCACCCCAAACACCTCAGACTTCCAGTACAAATCAGAGACCTGTCATCTACAGAAATACTCAGATGACTCTGCAGTTGTCGGGTGTATCAGAGATGGACAGGAAGCTGAGTACAGAGAGCTGGTGGAGCGCTTTGTGGCATGGTGTGGAAACAATAATCTGACCTTGAACGTGAACAAAACAAAGGAGATCATTTTAGACTTCAGAGGAAACAGGGTGGAGTCAAACACTGTTTCCTTCATGGGAGAAGAAGTGGAGGTGGTTGAGGAATACAAATACCTTGGAGTTCACTTGGACAACAGACTGGACTGGAGAAAGAACAGCGAAGCTGTTTACAAGAAGGGACACAGCAGACTGCACTTCTTGAGGACGCTTAGGTCCTTCAGTGTCTGTAGCAAGATGCTGCAGATCTTCTACAAGTCTGTTGTTGAGAGTGTAATCTCTTCAGCCATCGTCTGTTGGGGTAGCAGCATCAGAAGCAGGGACCTGAAAAGGCTCAACAGCCTAATAAAAAAGGCTGGTTCTGTTCTGGGGACGACTGT